>NC_057794.1:168098684-168136786 GCF_018294505.1 Triticum aestivum
GACCCCGTGGTGTGGAGGGATGGATGAACAGTAGACGGTTGAGGGGTGCCCGTGGAGGGGTGGTTGAACAGGACCCCGTGGTGTGGAGGGCTGGATGAACAGTAGACGGTGGAGGGGTGGTTGAACAGTAGCCGGTGGAGTAGCGCGCGGTGGAGGCTAGATGAACAGGAGCCCGTGGATGAACAGTCACAGGTGGAGGCTGGAGGAGGTCGATGGTGGATGAAGAGTAGTTCGTGGAGGCTAGAGAGGGTCGACGGTGGAGATGAATAGTATCTTGTGGAGTCCCGTTTTGCGGTACGCCACACCGCTCCCGATGAACAAGACCCCCGTTTCAACCGTAGCGCTCCAACACAAGTCCGTTTTGTCCGTTTTGCGGTACGCCACACCCCTCCTGATCAACAGGACCCCTGTTTCGACCATAGGAGGTCTGTTTCCTCCATTTTGCGGTACGCCAGACCCCTCCCGATGAACAGGATCCCGTTTCGAACGTGGCCGGTCGAACACAAGGCCGTTTCCTCCGTTCTGCGGTACGCCAGGCCTCGTTTCCATCGCCTGTTCCGTCCAAGCCCTCCCGATGAACACGACACATTCCGTTGCCCCCCATGAACACAGCGCATTCCGTTGCCTCCCCATGAACACGACGACGACGTTGTTTCTCCGTTCCGACCCAGCCATGTACACGAGCCCTAGCCGTATGTATGCGCGAGTAGGCGTTCGAGACCCCACCCGTATGTACACATATGTGGCCATATTTTCGTTCTTGCACCCTGGCCGCTGTACGTACGTGTACATGCTACGTGCGCGCCTCTACATCGACCAATATATATGTACGTACACATTTGCGACCAGAATGACAACGCTACGTACGCATCGACCAGGTGGGTCCCGACTGTCAGGCACTTCCTTGCGTGCGAAGATGTAGCTGGTGGGTCCCAGCAGTCAGGGGGAAACGTTTTTTTCACGAAATACGGTGGCCCGTCCGGTGGGTGCCGTCGTCAGGTGGAGGAATAATTATTTTGCACGTAATAAGGAGGCACTTCCTTGTTGCGGCCGTGGACTCAGCTGTCAGCCTCTCCACGTATAGTCCACGTCCGATGGAAGTCGTTCCTTGACCACGTTGACCACGCCCGCGACGAGAGCACCAGGGCGGTGGACGACGGCGAGGCCTAGGAAGGGGACGACGCAGAGCTGGGGAAGACACGGCAGTGGATGCCCACGCGTAGAGGAGTACGAGGGTTCACTGGTTTGCTTCGGTGTGAGGCTGCCTTCGCCGCAGAATAACATGGGGTGTGGGTGAGTAGAGGGATGGCCTGGCCAATGGTGGGAGTAGTAGGGGCGGGGAGGCCTCCGCCGCATTGCAGCCGGCCACGGGAGGTAGGAGCACGAGGCACGACCGGCGCTGGTTTGGGCGGCTGGAGCAAGAAGACCAGAGGTTGAAGAAGCACTACGGCCATTGGATAGACATCGTACGGTCACTGGAGCTAGAATCGTGCATATTGACTAAGTTGACAAAGCCCTCCGTCCCCATCAACTTAGTAGGCCCACAAGTCAGCCTGCCACTATACTGGGTCCTAGCTTACAGGGGGAGTATTCAGTTTTTTGTGCGTAATAAGGAGGCACTTCCTTGCGTGCGAAGATATAGCTGGTGGGTCCGAGCTGTCAGCGGCAGCAACGTTTTTTTCGTGAAATACAGAGGCCCTTTCGGTGGGTCCCTGATGTCAGGTGGAGGAATCATTATTTTGCGCGTAATAAGGAGGCATTTCCTTGCGTGCGGCCATGGACCAAGTTGTCGGCCTCTCCACGTAAAGTCCACTTCAGATGCATGTCAGTCATTGACCATGTTGACCAGGCCGCGCCGAGAGCACCAGGACGATGGACGACGGCGAGGCCTAGGAAGGGAACAACACGGAGGCAGGGAAGACTCGGCAGTTGTTTCCCATGCGGAGGGGAGTACGACTGTACGAGGGTTTACTGGTTCGTTTGCCGTCGCCAGAGAATAACAGCAGGTGTGGGTGAGTAGAGGGATGGCTAGGCCAGCGATGGGAGTACGGTGGGGCGGTGAGGCCTACGCGGCAGCAGAGCCGGCCGCGGGGAGGAGGGAGCAGGCAGTCCCGCCGGCGCCTGTTTGAGCGGCTGGAGCAGGAAGAGCAGAGATTGAACAAGGGCGACGGCCGTTGGATGGCCATCCAACAATCACTGCTTGTGCGTCAACCTTTTTTAGGAAAACCTCAAATCTGTGGAAAATAGCATACAACCCATTTGCTAATTCTTAAGGTTTTTTTTGGAGCCCATATTCTTTTTGTTAGCATTACAGCCCAAATTGTGGCCACAGTTAAAAAATTATACAAAATTTTGCATATTTCGGTGCGGTCCGAAATGTTTTTAATCCCAAAATTTTGACTCACATTCAAACTGATTTTAAAAATAAATGTATATCAATATAAAATCCAACAAATTCTCCATGCATAAAAATTAATGTACTTTAAAATCTTGAAATGAAAAAAAATATATTTGAAACTAATTGCCGGTTTGATGTGTGTTAAAAATGTATAGCCCATTTCTCATTACTGATGGGCCATTTTCTCTGCCAGCCGAATGAAAACTCTCCTCGTCTTGAAAGATTTGCAGCCCAACAGGCCTAACAAAGCGACTTACTTGGCAAATCACAAAAAACTGGGTTGTGGCCTGGACCCAGCTGTCAGCTTGTCCACATACAGTACTCTTCCGATGGAAGTCGTTCCTTGACCACGTTGACCACGCCGCGCGGAGAGCACCACGGCGGTGGTGGATGGTGAGGCCTAGGAAGGGGACGACGCAGAGCCGGGGAAGACGCGGCAGTGGAAACCCGCGCGAAGAGGAGTACGCGGGTTCACTGGTTTGGCTGCGGTGTGAGGCTGCCGTCACTGTAGGGCCTGGCCAGCGGTGGGAATAGTAGGGGGCGGTGAGGCCTCCGCGGCAGCACAGCCGGCAATGGGAGGCAGGAGCATGCGGCACGATCGGCGCTGCTTTGGACGGCTGGAGCAAGAAGACTAGAGGTTGAAGAAGCACTACGGCCGTTGGATGGACATCGTACGGTCACTGGAGCTAGAATCGTTCATATTGACTAAGTTGACAAAGCCCTCCGTCCCCGTCAACTTTGTTGGCCCACAAGTCATCCTCCCACTATGGTGGGTCCCAGCTAGTAGGGGGTATTCATTTTTTGTGCGTAATTAGGAGGCACTTCCTTGCGTGCGAAGATATAGCTGGTAGGTCCGACATGTCAGCGAGGGGGGGACATTTTTTTCACAAAATATAGAGGCCCTTCCTGTGGGTCCCAGCTGTCAGGTGGAGGAATCATTATTTTGCGCGTACAGTCCACAGCCGATGGATGTCGTTCGTTGACCAAGTTGACCAGGCCACGCCGAGAGCACCATGGCGGTGGACGACGGTGATGCCTAGGAAGCGAATGACACAGAGCCGGGGAAGACTAGGCAATGGTTGCCAACGCGGTGGGGAAAACGAGGGTTTACTAGTCCGGCTGCCGTCGCTGCAAAATAACAGGAGGTGTGGGTGAGTAGAGGAATGTCCTGGCCAGCAATGAAGTAGGGTGGGCGGTGCGGCCTGTGCGGCAGCACAGCCGGCCACAGGAGGCGGGAGCAGGCAGTCCCACCGGAGCTGGTTTGGGCAGCTGGAGCAAGAAGATCAGATATTGAAGAAGCAGCACGGCCGTTGGATTAACATCCAATGGACACTGCTGCTAGAATCGTTTGTGGACTAAGTTGACAAAGCCAAAGTACACGTCAACCTGGTAGACCCACAAGTCAGCCTCCAAATCTGTCCCAAACAGCACATAGCCTGAAATTTCTAGCCAGATTCAAATTAATTTTAAATCTAAATATACCTTAATTTAAATTCAATGAAATTTTACCCGCACAAAAACAATGAAATTTAAAATATCAAAATCCGAAAGAAAACAGTATTTTGGAACTAATTGTCTGTTCGCTATATTTTTTTCATTTTACAGCCCATTTATTATTAATTATAGCCCATTTCCTATTACTTATAGCCCATTTTCTGGGCAAAATGCATCCCTCCTCGTCTTGAAATATTTCTGGCCCAGCAGGGCGTAGAAAAGCAAGTAGGCCTACGTTGGTTATTCTGCAAAAAACAAACTGGGCTGGCCATGTGCTAAACATATGAAATAAAAGCCTGGGCTAGATGGGCCACGGGTCCCGCACAACCCAGTTGATACCCTTCTCCGTCCCGAAAAAACAAAATTACTGCGCGCTGCTGGGTCCCAACTGTCATCCTCACCATGTACAGTCATCTCCTTATTCCTCTTGGTTGTTGACCATGTTGACAACACTGGAGGGCGGCGCCACGGTGAGCGAACCAAGGCGGAGGACGATGGTGAGGCCTCGGGCAGGAACGAACAGGAGCCGGGGCAGATCACAGCCAGCCGTGGGAGGCGGGAGTAGGCGGTCCCGCCGGCGCTGGTTTGGCTTTGGCGGCTCGAGGAAGAAGAGACTGAAGAAACGCGACAGACGTTGAATGTCAATCCAACGGTCAAGGTTGGCATAATCGTTTTGTTGACTAAGCGGACACCAAGTAGCATACTTTTTTATATATAGGAAGAAAACTGCGTGGAAAATGCGTTCATCTGCCGTCCTCCTCACAGGGAACGTTCGCCACATAAGTGACTAGCACCCATGGTTTTCAACCGAGAGGTCTTGGGTTTGAGTCCCAGGAACACTCAATTTTGTCCTCCTTCCTTCCTCGCAAAAAAAGGGAAAGAAAATCAAAGACTTGGGAAGGCATACAGAACAAGCTAGTGTACCAGTAATGAGACGTTGCCGAGTTTTAGAAAAAAGAAAGACATGCTCCTGTAGCTGGTTCGAACCCAAACCTAGACTATGACTATATATGGTGCTATGCTACTCTGCAAGTAATGAAACTGACATATCCAACATTCGCTTCTCACTTCTCTACTTACTCTGCCTAGCATCGGAAGCTATGGCCGTAGCAACTATGTCCGCTGGTTGCTCGTCCACCTGCTCTTCAGTAGGCAACAACCAGATATGCGCCAAGTCGCAACCCGTAGCATCGCCTGTGGGTCTAATCACACCCTCGCCGGCATGCGCACCGCAGCCGATTGCTCATCACAACCCGCTGCCGTTGGGGTGGTGCCACTGCTGCAAATCACGCAGAGTCATCTGTCGCGTCTCAACCACAATCCGCAACCCTGGTCGAGTCTTCTACAAATGCCCAAATCATGGGGTAATAATATGTTTAAGTGTTGTTATGCTGCTTTCAATTGCTGATTTTTTTAATAGTTTGGTTGATGATCTACCAATTTGATTCATGCAGAAAAGGGAAGATTCGTGTGATTTGTATATCTGGGAAGTTGCTGATGTGGGGGAATGCAACTACGCTAATTAGTTGGTTAGCCGAGGAATCCCAATACCAGCAGGTTGGGGTGTTGGACAAGTAACTAAAGGAACGACAGAAGAGGAAGATGCAGAGCAGAAGCTTAAAGATGCAATTCCTCTGATCATGGCCAAGCAACAACTGCTGAACGGCCATGACAACAATGAGGATGATTTTCTCTTTATTTGCAGTGTATGTAGCACTCGTGATGTATTCAGTGGCTACGACATGAGCACTTTGCTGAAACTAGTAATGAATGAAACATGTGTAGTAGGCTGGGCGTAGTGTTGTGAACATCTAATGATTTCTATTAACGGAAATCAGGGGGTATCCCCTTTTGCTCATATAAATAAATAAATAGCAGAGGCCCTGTCGGGACAACTTTGTTCTCATTCGAAGACGTCGAGCAAATTGCAGTCCAAGAGCAAACTATGTCATCAAATTCAAGTTTCACAGCCAAATATGAGTACAACTAAACAACAATGCCATCATGTTTTAGTTGTCATACAATCACCAAACACAAATCAGCATACATAACAAGTGATGTTCTCACAACAAAATACTAAACAACATGTTCATCAGGTTTCAGTTGTCATAGCAAACACAATTTCACATAGTAGATAAAAAACGTCTTCTGACAGGCAAATACGACAAAAGCAATGTAATCATCATCCGCAGCAGCAGCGTCAACATCTTCGCCATGTGTATCAGTATGAATCGTAATTCCCCACGGTGTCATCTTCTTCTTCGTCCTCAACATCCTCGAATGTTGGCTTCTTCTTGATCAACTCTTGTATGTCCACAGCACGACAGGCAATCTTTTCACCGGCATCATTGACGTGATGGTTCTCAAAGATATTAGGAACATTTGTGTTATCTTGTACATCAGGAGCAGTGTAAGCATCATCTTGTTGTGCAACTTCATTAAACGAGTTCCTCTGCTCAAACCTTTGCAATACTCTCCTGTCATTGCTACGTGCAAATGTGTCTTCCAAGAAAAATATTTGTGTTGCTTGATTTGCCAAAATAAAAGGCTCGTTGGTCTGGTACACCGCATTTACATTGATGGATTTGAAATAATCATCAGCTCTGGGTTTTGCGATCCTAGAAAACAGGTTATACCAATGACAGCACAATAGAACCACACACCGATGATCCTCGAAAGTGGAGATATACTGCAATTGAATAATGTTTGTTATGTTAGCATACATTTCAGTTGTCTCTTTGTCATACGTATTTGTGCTCATGATGGCACTATTTTGTGTCTTCCTGCCTTCGTCTCATGCAAGGGTGTTGTAGCGCACATCTCCAACAACGCAAGATTCATAATGTCTTACCCGAGTATTAGGACCCATTGCTAGTGAGTAAAGGGCATCATCAACTGCCTGCCCATCCTCCCGCATCTTCTTAACCTATGGTTAGAAAATAGACAAGCTGATCATCTTATGTACTCAATATATAAAAAAACTGATAGTGCACGACAAAATCTTACATGGTTCTTGAACCATTTCGCAAATCCTGCCATAACCAGTTTGTCAATGTTTCTTGGATTTTGCGGCAGTAACTCCTCTTTGTAGATGCTGCACAACATAGTGATCGCGTCAAACATCTAAATATATAAGAATGTGCTACAAGTTTAGTAGATTACGATGTATAAGCTGCAGTACTGCACTTACTTGATATAAGGTAGTATCTCAGGACAGTTGTTCAACACATACCAAACCATTTTGTCCAAATCTGTAGGTTTGTCCTCTTGTCGACTCTTCCCTGTAACTCGAAAGGAATAATCGAAAACATTGGATTGTCTTCACCCACCTCTTTGCTAAGCTGATCAGCTGTTTCAATGTATTTTGAGCAGAATGTCAATGCTTTTGTAGCAATGTAGGCCTCTGCAATGGAACCCTTGGGTCTAGATCTGTTCCTAACATAGCCCTTGAAAGTGCCTACCGCCTTTCAATAGGGTACATCCAGCCATACTGTACTGGACCTCTAAGTAGTGCCTCATCAGGTAGATGAACAGCCAAATGCACCATCACATCAAAGAAGGCTGGAGGATATATCTTCTCAAGGTCGCATAGGATAGTTGGTATCTTGTCTCTAAGACGCTCCAAAGCATCTATCCTGATATTCCTACTGTAGAGTTCCCTGAAGAATTGTGCCAACTCTGCAACTGCTCTGTATAAGTCAGGGCGGCCCATCCTCTAAGGATAACAGGTAAAACCCTTTGAAGTAGGACGTGGCAGTCATGAGTTTTCAACCCTTGTACCTTGTTTCCATCTGCACTCACTCTCCTTTCAGGGTTGGAAGCAAATCCATGTGGGAATCTCACACGTGATAGGACCTCGTAGAATTCTTTTCTTTTTACCTTTTCCAAGACGTACACAGCTGGTGCCATATCCCGTGGTTTACCTTCATCTTGCACCTGCAAATCCTTTCTGATAGCCAGGTGTGTCAAATCAATCCTAGATTATAAGGTATCTTTCGTCTTGCCTTCAATATTAAGAAGTGTGCCGATAATGTTGTCACATATATTTTTCTCGATGTGCATCACATCAAGATTATGCCTTAGATCCAAATCTTTCCAATACTCCAAGTCCCACAAAGTGGACCTGCGGGTAAACAATAATCTCTCTTCTACCCTGCCACGCTTCCTTTTCCCGCTACCATTACCGAGATGGTTTCCTGGTGTAATATGCCTGGCCTTCTCTAATTCCACTTGCAACTCATCGGCGCATCACGGTTTTCATGCTTTGCATTGAACACAAGTCTTTGGTATTTTCTAGGATGCGGCTTGTCCTTAGCAAGGAAACGGCGGTGTCCAATGTAACAGATCTTTCTAAGTATTACGTATGACAGCGGATTCCTGTCACAGCGGACACATGCATTGTAACCATGTGTCGTTCACCCTGACATAGTGCCCAAAGCCGGATAATCGTGGATGCACCAAATTATAATAGCACGCAGAAAGAAATCAGCTGGTGGGCAGCTATATAGGTCTCGAGTGAGAACACCCTTCCATAGCTATTGAAGTTCCTCCACAAGAGGATCCATGAACAAATCAAAATCCTTTCCAGGACTTTTTGGACCTGGGATCAGCAAGGCCATCATGTAGTTTGATTCTTCGGTGCAGACATTGGGAGGCATGTTGTAAGGGATAACAAGCACTGGCCACATGCTATATGTGGCGCTCTGGTGGCCAAATGGGTTAAATCCATCTGAAACTAAGCCAAGTCTAATGTTTTTCGGGTCAGCAGCAAACGCTTTGTGTTTATCATTGAAGCTTTTCCACTCACTACCATGAGATGGATGGCTCATTACATTCTGATCTCTGTACTCCTGGCTCCTAGAATGCCACAGTACATCCTCTCTTGTTTCAGCATCATGAAACAACCTCTGCAATCTTGGTGTAATTGGAAAATGTCTCAGAACATTATGAGGAATCCTCTTCACAGCATCGCCATCTTTCCATCTTGATGATTTGCATTTCGGGAATTCACTTAAGTTGTCATAATCCTTCCGTAACAGAACACAATTATTCTTACAAACATGGATCATATCCAATTCCAACTGCACGAAGGAAATTCTTCATTTTACTATAGGTGTGTGGCAGCTCAGACGCATCTGGGAAAGATTTGCGGAAAGCAGCCAACATCGCATCGAATGATTTGTTGGTCATCTGCTCAGATGTCTTCACCTGAATAAAGGTGACCATAGCTGAGAATACTGACAGCTTATTTCCTGGGGTGACAACAATGTTGCATTGTTCCAACATGCGGGCCCACCATTTTTCTTCTGCAGGTGAAAGTTCACGGAATGCACGAGCATTTTGTAGCATTGTTTCAATGTTGGTCAAACTCACTAGCTCCGCCACCACCACCTCCTCCTCCTCTTCCACCTGAGCATCAGGCAGATCAAGATGGTGATCTATTGCTTCCACGTAGTCAATAACATTGACGTTCACAGCTTCACCATGATGAACCCACCTAGTATATGTGACCAGCATCCCATACAAGTGTAGATGATTTTGCACAGTTGACTGGGGTCTTGTAACTGAATTCATACAACTGCTACACGGGCAGAGCACATCTGATTTCGGACCACCGTACTCAGCTCTGATAAAGTTCATGAAGTTTTCAACCCCCTCGACATATGCAGCGGAGAATCTTCGAGCTGAAGTTATCCAAGTCCTGTCCATCTATTAGACATAGAAATTAGTTCTTCTACTAGATATTACAGGAAAAACATATATGCTTTTTTATGAAGTCCAAAAAAATACCTGGGTCGATGTCTAAAGCTATGGCAAGATATTTGGACGAGCAGATCTATGTAACAAAATATATGTAAAGCTAATTCAGCAAACAGATTTGAGTGCCAAATTATGGCAGGCTGTTTTAGCAGTCAATGAGGCCGAGCACACAGCCATCAAACTATCGAAGGCCATCGCAGCAACAAACATCGAGTATAAAACGGTGTAGAGCTATTTCAGCTAACAGATTGGCTACTAGACCATAGTAATCTACGTCACAATAAATATATGGCAGGATATTTTAGCAACTAATCGGCCTTGGCATGCCACCTCAGCTAAGCAGATTGAGTGCAGAACAGGGCAAGGAAGCTTCTTAAGCAGAGCATATTGACAGTAAAGTACTTCGACAAACAGTGAGATTAACAGCGTTTATCAGCTAACATTCAGCACTACACGGGCATGAACGGGGCCTCAGTCTAGAATGCGCGTACCGTGGGAGAAGCTGACCGCCGTGCGTCTCCACACGAACGTTGTCAGCGGTGGCGGCGCTGATCGCCGTGCACCTCCACAAGGACGTAGCCAGAGGTGGCGGCGCGACTAGAGGACGGCAGTCTACGAGAGCATACTGTGGGAGCGAGAGGATCGCCGAACCGCGGCGCCGACGTATCGGCGCGGCGGGGAGGGCGTCTTTGGCTGAGCGAATGGAGTGGAGGGGGACAGGGGGGAGGGGGGTTTGGGGAATATTATTGGCTAGTTGGCCGAAGGGCGGTTGAATCGGATTTGGGGGGAATTTTTGGGTGTGGGGGGCGAGGATTTTCACGCGGTGGGTGGGGGGATTTTGGCGCATGGTCGGTTTCTCCAAGTGCAGTCCCACGTGTCAGTGAAGAGGCAAGCCGAAGCGCGTTCCGTTTGTGTGAGCCGTGTGCAGGACCGAACGTGTGTGGGGTGCAATGCGACCGCGACAGGAGTGCTATGAGTGTACCGCATTTTTTACTTTTAAACTAGGTGCTTCGCCCCCTAAAAAAATATGTTGCTTCGCGCGATCCATCGATACTACTACTAGTAATCCGGTAATCCCGACAAAAACGGCGCGGCCGGGTCTTTTCCCGCGCGATATGCTGGGAGGTTGGGTTAGTTTGGTTTTTTAGGACGAGTAATGCTACAACTACGTAATCCAAGTTACATAATTAACGCAATGTGAAACGTGTGAGATGTTGATTGTAGATTGGGGGGAGGGAGGGGCCCACCACCATGAAAATCAGGGGAGGAGAGAGAGAGGAAATTTACGTTAACCCTTTCGTAGGTTCCCGTAGATGTAGAAAGATGTGTCTGATCCTGCAATATAGGCCGTCCGATCTATATCTAACGGATAGGAAGGAAACTATGACTTACCCGCACTCCTCTCCACATTTGCAGATAAGGCTTTCCCTCGTTCATCCTTTTCTCCCACAAGATCTTGATCTTCCGTGTAATGCACGAGCATCTTGATAGTACTCCTACAATATGTATATTATTGTGAAAGTTCATATACACCGGCCGAGATTAATGCAAACACGGCAGATTTTCATTACATTTTGAACTTATATAAGACAAAAAAATAAAAGAAACCCGACCCTAAACCTATTCTATGGCGGCGACCGACGTCCTCCATCTGTGATCTACATGTACGGGGGCGGGGTTCAAGACCCGTGAAGTGAAGGTGCGGTCTCCGGCAAGGAAAAGTAGAACACGGGAGACGGACCAGCCAGTTGGCACACCATGCCCTGCCGCCTCCCATACCCTACTCATCCTCGAAGTAGTCCCCGACCTCGGTGGTGCCGGATGTTGGATGGTGGAAAGTAGGACGCGTGGCTGACGGTGCTCCCGTCGTTGGCCGCCAGCGTGGCCACCGCTTGTGCGGTGACTTGAGCGAGGGCGGCGACCTCGAGCTCCATCCCCGAAGACAAGCTCTCCCGCAGAGCGTTCGCGCTTGCGGTCATGGTGGATGTGGTTCCAGGTAGGAGGACGATGCGCTACGATGTGGAGGTTAGCTGGTCGTTGCCGCTTTAAGTAGCACATTCCGGTGAGGCCAAGCGTCCGGGTGCGTCATTAAGTCACCGGAGTTGGTTCCGCGGGCACCGAGCCTCTTAATGATGACATACGAATGGACGGCATGAATGCGGGCAGCTGGCGCCGGCTGGGAACGCACCGCGCGATGGCGTGAGGGACGAGGGTTTTGGTGTGCCAGGGTAGTCTGCTGCGGTCGTGGCAATGTTGGAGATGCCCTTTGCTCACATGCGATGCCCGCATGTCATTGGAAAAGCAAGACGACCCGGCATGGACTCAGGTCCAGAGGATGCAGTTGGCCGCGCTACACCACTCTGCGGGCGCGTCACGGCGCCCCGTGCATCCTCGATGAGCCGGGTGTTGGGGTGTGTTTGGATTGTAGCCAAAGTGCACCTTGCCAAAATTTTGGTCATGACCAAAAGATTGGTCTTTGTTTGGATGGTTGCCATTTTCTGGCATGCCAATGAACTCTAGCCAACTCTAGTTCATTTTTCTTGCCAATGTCGGCCAAATCATGGGCAACCAATACCTCAACCAAAATTTTGGTCATGACCCAAAGATTGTTCTTTGTTTGGACGGTTGCCATTTCTTTGGCATGCCAATGAACTCTAGCCAACACAAGTTCATTTTTCTTGCCAATGTCGGCCAAATCATGGGCAACCCATACCTCAACCAAAATTTTGGCTACCCAATGCTTTGATGGGGCAACCTTGGGCACAAACCAAACATACCGTTGCTCGTGCCACAGCATTAACGCCACCCTCGGCAAACTGAAACTGATCGTGTCTAGAGACAATATGAGCGTGTCGCTCACCGCGGTCGCCGTGTCCAGAGGCGGTGCCGGAGCTGCGCCCCGTTGTTGGCCCCAACGACCCACATGAACGGTTGTCGGTGGCGAGGAGGTCATGGGCCAGCTCCTCCATTGGACTAGTCTGCGCTACATTGTCCGGACGGGTGTGCCCCACATGTCTGTTTCCCAGTTTTCCCAGCCATATTCGAGCGTTAGTGCTCTGTGTTGCGCATTAGGCCTTTCACTATGTAGGCCAAGCGAGACAACTTATTGTTTATTTGAGCCTTTCAAGTATAATCATGTGGCGTTTGCTTATTTCTCATTCCTCTCCAACCCTCTTCTCCATCGATCATGTCGCCCTCCAGTCGAGTCCATCCTCTCGCATGCCTCATTTGAACATTCCGCCGAGTATCTTTCGCATGTACCCACCCTAGTCCTCTTTCAATAGATCTCCGGACCCCGAGATGAAATCGAGAGGGAACGAGTGGGGGCACGTGATACCTAAGGCGGATTCAAAATTTTGAACCGGTGATCATAGCATCTGTAAATCATATATAAAGGGTATTCAATGTTCGTTTCATTTTTGAACATACAATATACTCCCTCCTATTCTTTCTTGTTTACATATAAGTTTTATGTGTAGTCAAAGTATATCTACTTTGATCAAAAAGGTATCAACATTCAACAACGCCAATCAATATTGTTAGATTCGTATGTACTCCTAGATTTGTACTCGAGAAGGTTTCCAATTTGACTACTGACAAGATTAATAGTACATGAGATGTATAATGTGAAAATTATATCATTGGAAACTCCTTTCACATACGAATTTGACCGTATGCGTTATGTAAGTTGCATGTCATATATTATTACTCTAACATTTGGTCAAAGTTAGCCTCGAAAAACGCATTAGACCCTGTATGCTTTGTGTAAGTTGCATGTCATATAGGAGTATTATTACTCTAACATTTGTGTAAGTTGCATGTCATATATTATTACTCTAACATTTGGTCAAAGTAGTATAGTGGAAGTGGATCCTCTGACATAGGTATCCCTGCCTTACCCTCCCTTTCGGTCACTTACTGGCGCACCCCATGCTTGCTAGGCCCCGCATGTCAGTTACTCAATGGGTTCGGCCACGTCAGGGGATCCTCATCCGTAGTATACTCCCCCTGTTTTTATTTACTCCGCATAAAACGGAGGGAGTGGTGGTATAATAAATGACGCGGGCGGGGGAGGTGGAGGGGGAGGGACGTCGGTTTTCTCTCAACTGCAGTCCCACAAGCGAGCGAAAACGCAAGACGAAGCGCATTCCATTCGGTGAGCGACGTGGAGTGTCTAGCGTGCCGGTCTGCAACGCGAACGCGACAAGAGCGATGTACAGTCAAAACCGATTGACCGGTCGTCACTGGAACCACTATTCACACCAGAACCTTCGCTGCTCGGCCTACGCCAGCCACTGCCCTAAAATCACACCAAATCTCCAGCCATTCCCCCACCTTTCGATCCCCTAGCCCGCATCAAGCGTCCCCTAGTTCGCCGGAAAGCCATGGTGCACCGCAAGATCACTTACTACAAGATGCTGACGCCGGAGCGCCACGCAGAAATCGCGGCGGCTGTGGGCGCCACAGACTTCTCTGGAGCCAAGCTACGAGGAGGAGGAAGCCGATCCAATGTTCATGGCGGAGGTCGCGGCGCAGAAGGCGCCCAATGGGTATGAGATGATGGACGTCGACTTCGTGCCGGCGTCTGAATCCCCCATGGTGCAGGCGGACCAGCGGTTCAACATGGCGATATTAAAGGAGGACCGGGAGGCAGAGGCTCAACTCGACGCGGAGCGCGCGCATGCCGCTGCCATCGAGGCTCTCCTGTAGGCGGAACCGGATTTCGTGGATGTGAACCGGGCAGCGGAGGCTCAACTTGAGGTGGAGCGCGCGGATGCCTCTGCCATCGAGGCACTCCTGCAGGCGGAACCAGACGTCCTGGACTTGAACCGGGCGGCAGAGGCTCGACTCAACAAGGAGCGCGCGGATGCCGCTCTCATCAACGCCCTCCTGCAGGCGAAACTGGACGTCCCAGACTTGAACCGGGCAGCGGAGGCTCGACTCGACGTGGAGCACGCGGATGCCGCTGCCATTGAGGCCCTCCTGCAGGCGGAACCGGACGTCCTCGACTTGAACCGGGCTGTGCTCTCATCCATGCAGAGCACCCGCACGCTCCGCTTGAACGAGTAGCTGGAGGCTGAGGACAACCACGGTGCGGAGACACACGTCGTCAGCGACGGCTGGTTCGCACCGGCAGCCAAAGACGACGAGGTCGTCTCTTTCCGCGAGCAATGATAGTTTTTCTTTATGTTGTTGTTTTTATGGATCTTTTGCTGTGTAAAAACATATATTTGTTATGAAAGTCGCCTGACTTGGGTCAGTCTACCATTTCAGGTAGTTGGATGAATATCCTATGTCACCTAACCCTTCTTTCCTTCTTCCTCACCTCTTCTTCTTCCCCAACAGACCACTGCACGGGCCGTATGGATACTCCCCAACATGTGGTTGGATAAACATACTCTATGAACGAAAATTATGTGTCAGCGATAGGATGGCTGAGTTTGGTGTGTTCCCATGCGACAGCACGTGTCAGTGAGGGTGCGTTCCCTTGGTTGGGTTTGCGGCGTGCAGGAGCGACCGTGTGAGGGTGCGCTGCGACCGCGGTGTGCAGGAGCGACCGTGTGAGGGTGCGGTGCGACTGCGATAGCCGTGCGCAAGTGTACCTCCTTCTCATTTTGAAAACTTTAGGCAAGCTTGGAAAAAATGTGTGGCGAAGTTTGGCAATGCAAGGCCTAGACCCAAACAGGATAAGTACGTACGTACTAGGAGTACTAGTGTTAAAAAAGAAAGGCTGGGTATTCCTTCGCGGGATTTAATCGATACAAATCCTCATTTCACGTGTCAATTAATGCGTTTTTTTCTACAAAGACCAAAGAGCTAACCATCTCACTCCTCATCACTTGATTAATGCAGCGACATGCAAACCAACCTTCTCACTTCCGCATGCACGCAGGGAATATTAATGTCCTTGGTTGCTAACACCATCAATTTTGCCTCGATTAGTGTTAGTGGCCCTTTGCAAATTGTAATTTTGATATATTGGCCTTGTGTACAAAAAAATGTAGGTAGTAACTATATTTGACTTCCTTCCCCATTGCAGTGACGTTGACGATATTTTTTTTGGTGGTTTGGCAAAGTGTGTTCGACGGAGAACACCATTGAGGGAGACCACGGTAAGTCGTTCGCAAGTGCCGCCTGCAAGCCAAGACAACCGCCTTATTTGCATCCAGGAAGTCCTTTACTAGTACTACTATAACTAATGCGGTGAGATGGCTTCTTGAAGAAGACGATGGAGAAGTGGAGTCAGTGAAGAGTGAAATGATGGTTGCTTCGTCCGTGCTTTTGTGATTTGACGCCTCACTGCTTTGTGATTTGTGATAGAAGGGACAGGGGAGTAGACTATGTGCTCTATACTGTACTACATGTGTCCAAGCATGGGAGAAAGAGGAGAGACGTTGCATTTTTCTATTCCTTCAATCAATCAACCAGGGAGCTTCAGTTCCATCTTTTTGGCTTTGGCAACACCATCCACAATGGTTCCGACGATGCCAAAAGCTATTTTCACATTCGTCTACACATTGTGGATGCCCTTAACCGTACCACTTGGTTTTGCTCCTGTGTGCTATCTATACAAATCTCAATTATATTCATCTAAAAAATTATAGAATGGAGATTAGTAAAAAGGAGGTGATTTTGCCGCACGGATAGCGGGGGGGGTTTCTTATTTTCGGAGGACGTTATCCTGGCGGTTTGCTAACATGCGGTCCCACGTGTCAGTGCTTTACCAAGCCGATCCGCGTCCCACATGAGCCAGAACAACGGCAGAAGCAACACATGGTTAAGTTGAAGAAGATGAGGGAGAAGCAGATTCAGCAACGAGTGAAATGATGGTTGCTTCGTCCCTCCAACTTAACTGCGGGAAAGGTGCAGATTTGTGATTTGACGCCTCATTGCTCATTACTACGCCGGCGCCATGACTGGGGTGCTTCACCTCGGCTGCTCTGCACTGTATTCTGGTATGGCACGTGGACCTGGTAGCTTGATGTCCCACATGTCGGCGAAAGGGACTAGAAGATTTATGAAAGCGAGCGCTCCACTCTTACGACGGAGGAGTAGGTGACACAACGGCCCAGTGAACTTTAACTTGTACTGTATAGTACTATAGTTTTGCTGTTTCGCACGATCCATCGATACAAACCCGATTAAACAGGAAAGGGTGGGATTTTTCCCGCACGGTAGATGATACTGGCCATACATTTCAAAGGCAATTTTAATGTATGCAAACTGAATAATTATAAGTAACAATATGATATCTAGTAAAACTAAAAACACATATGATTTATTGTGTTAGAGTGTAGTAGTAGTGCTGTATTGCATAGTTGTTAGATGTAACATGCGAGAATGTGTAGAGATGTAGTTTTGGAGGGCCTACAGAGAGAAGAGCGTAATACGGTCACCGAACTTCACAATAAGCTGATTACGGTCACTATATACATTTTGCGGTGATTATACTATACGGTCACTTGCTCATAGCTTAGCATTGGATTGCACTCTGTTGACCGGCCCAATAGTCTGCGTGGCACCATGTTAACTAGTTAAATTGACCATGTTCGTTGTGGGTCCCACCTGTCAGTTTGCATAGGAAAAAGGTCAGATAAACACAAATTTACGCAGGCGCGACAAGGCTCCAACCCGTGTGCGGGAATCACTTGGTTGTGTATGTGTCTGTCAGGGCCTGATGTGTGCACATGGACATGTAGGTTGAGCACTTGAGTGTGAGAGTGTGTGTTGGTCGTGTGGTGTACTGGTGTGTGCATGCATGTGTGCGTGTGAGTGTTGCGTGCGTGCGTGCATGGTTGCGTGTGTACGTGTGAGTGTTGCGTGCGTGCGTGGGTGCATGTGTTTGTGTGAGTGTTGCGTGGATGCAGTTTGTGTGCATGCGTGCGTGTGTGTATAATCACCACACCAGCTCCTGTGTGTTAAAACAGACGGCTCAGCATACCAATACAAGGCCACCTTGTCCGCTGTGCCCGGGTCATGACTTCGAACCACCGTCCAAATATATTTTTGTCGTTTGTTTTCATTCTTACTAGGAAGATGCTCATGCGTTGCATGTAACATCAAGATGCATTTGTATAACTTGTTTATCTTGTGAGAGAAAAGGATGAATGAGGGAAGGCCTTATTTGCAAATGTGGAGAGGTGTGTGGGTACCTTTATGCAAAATTGCCATAGTTTCTTTCCTATCCATCAGATATAAATCGGACGGCCTGTATTTCAGGATGGGAGGCACACCATCATCACCAACTCTGTTTTTTATAAGAGTGTATTTTATGTATTTTATAAGAGTGTAGATGTAGAGTAGATACAAGTCGACAGGTGGGCACGATGGTAGTGAGATAATGTGATGCAACAGTAGAGGTGCCATGTGGAGCGTTTAACTGGTCAACTAGTCATGTCATGAGCAAATACAGAGTTGTACGGTGAGCCCGTGAGTGCATAATAACCACTAAACGTAAATGGTGACCGCAATGAGTGGATTCTGAAGTCCAATCTACGTATCGTGCTTTCGCTTCAAACACAATGATCGTCATTGCATATATCGCGAGAGAAAGATGAAACATGTGTGAATTTTCTAGGGGCTTACTTTTAGAGGACCTGGAGATAGTTTTGTGTGCATACATGAAAGGGGCGTACAGGGGGGTATGCAATGGAGAGAGAGATGCTCTTCGTTTCTCTTTATTATGACTAACTTTGTATATAGTATAAAAAAATATACAAACTCACAGTGCGGAATAAATATCATTGTGGGCACCATGCAATGAAAATTAGCGTTCATACTCCTCCATATAACTTTGTAATGTTGTATATATGTAGAAACTCTAAAATAATTTTTTGGCCACACTTTATTCAAAAGGAATGTTGTATGCGAAATAAACGTGAAGAGAGGGCTTTTTAGATCAATGGGGTACGTGATGTAACATGTGTGAATGTGTAGTTGATGCATTTGGCGGGGCCTAGAGAGGTATGTGTGTGTATTACGTATTCGAGAGAGGCATGGATAGAGGGGCCGACGGGGGGCGTGGGAGAGATAGCACGAGAAATGAGAGTGGTCTAGAGAGAGAGAGACGAATATGACGTCACGGCAAGAGATTACATTCCCTTGAGTGTGTATATGCAAGGGGGAGGGAATAGAGGCACCAGGAGAAATTTTCTGTGTGTGTGGTGTTTGTGTTGGTATGTGTGGGTGTGAGAAGATAATGAGACATGGGGGCAGAGGGTGTGTCACCGCGTGAGGTCCGGTGGGTCGAGGTGAGGCCCTTCATTATGTTTTGTCCTGCGCCACATTGGTCGGCCTGTGATGCATTTAGGAAGACCCATGGATGACTAGTCGTACGAGACAAAGATAGCAGAATTGTGAAGGACTCTGTGTCCACTGACAAAGCCAGCTAGGATTTGTAACCCTAGGTTATCGGACTAAGGTAACCCCTTTATTTCTGATATTACTATTCATCCAACCTAACTTTAAGGGGCATCCTACAGAATGCTCTGCTAGAATCATACTCGTCGATTAGGAAGAGAGGTGTGAGACAATGCATGAGAGATAGGCGTAAAGATAATGTGCGTACATGAGACACGTAGGCAGGTCCATGTATATAGAAAGGGTCGATGAGGATTGTGCATGTGTATGTTTGCGATAGGAAGAGTGCGTGTGATAAAGGTTAGTGAAAACAATTGTAAATGGTTACGAGAGGGAGGGAGGGTTATATCTAGAGCATGTGTGCGAGAAAGACACCTTGGGAGAGTGTGTGAGCATGTGTGAGAGACCACCGATGGAGAGTGAAACTACACGTAAAATACTGCTCTACACATTGATTAAAGATATAAATTGTATCCAAATATTAGGATGGGATCATGATATTTGCAATTCGCGTAAGGAGCGGTCATTGATCCATCATACATCTAGATTCTATCGAATTTGAGCATGTCTATGTTATTATTCAACACAATTGATCCACACAGTTAGTATTTTGAACTCCAGACAATGCATCGCTTTAGCAATCGAATATAAACGTGAGTATAGTTCATGTTGTGTGTGCAAAGCACATTATACATACGAAAGTTACACAACGGACATTATAAATAGCTACCACCTATGAACTAGCATACATTTGAATTCAACTTAAGGTAGTTTAAAAAATCGAATTCAATATGAAGTCCATTCAATTATTTGAATTTGATATCATGGCATTTGTAAACCATACCTAAATTATGGGGGCACCTATCTTTGCTCTGATTTTGTACATAATAGCATATGTAGTCGTGTACAAAATAGATTCAAATTTAGCTCCTCCATTCCAAAATAATCGTAGCTATAGGATTTTCAAGTGTCAAAATTTCAAAAAGAAGCGGATAATTTAATGAGGTTTTCAAACATACAAGGTCAAATATAATGTTGTATATTTAGGTCAATCCTTATAGTTCAACAGTACTCTAAACGTGAATGCTTGTGTTTCAAAATTTTGAACGAAGCGCCAAAAGAGCCTCTACTCGCCCGAAACCGCGTGAGACCAATGTTTGGTAGTACAAGGAAATTAATTTTCTAATAACTCCGACCCGTGAAACCTACCGGCCCAACGTCCAAAGGTGTAAACCGGGGTAGGTTTGTAGCTTCATCTAGACGCCATGCAACCGCATCCGAAAAAATTCATACACAATGGCCGCCTAAGCACACATGCGCGCAGCCGAAATCACTCCCGCCAACTATTTGGGACACCTGGGATTACCATTCTACCCCCGACCCGCAGTAGGTCTGAAATTTAAGAGGGAGGCAAAGTTTGTACTTTCCCCAAATTTCAAACAAGCGCGTCCCATTTCTGTTTAAAAAAGCAAAAAACAAGCGCGTCCCAGACCGAAACAAGGTTCCCCCCCCACCCGTTCGATTCCCCATTCGTACTCCGTGGGTGCCAAAACTACCTCTCCACCAGCCGCGAAACCCCAGCGTCCTCCATCCGCCACCCCATCCCACCCATCAACCGCCGCCCTCCTCCATCATGCCAGAGCCGATACCCCGACGTCGTCATCCACCGCAACCTCAACCGCAACACCCTCCACGACTAGTAGTTGAAGCCGAGGCCGAGTCGTCCGTACCCAAGCCAGTTCAACCACGCCATCCTGCCCCTCACCGCTGCCGCTCCAACTTCACCACCCTCCACTGCACCGGAGCTGTTCCTGCTATGCCATCCTTCGCCGCCTCGGATCTGCTTCCCCTCCGCCGACATACGGCCACGGCAACATAGTCAACAATTTGGCCATGGGTTCGTCCAAGCCTGCACCCTCTAGAACATCGGTTTCCCCGGTAAAAAGAAGAAAATCGGCGCGACTTGTGGAGGTGACCACACTGGCAACCGAAAAAGGTACTCCTCTTCCCTTATTCGTGCAAATCTTACATCTCTGCTTGCACGGTATTCATCCCAGAGAAGACACTAGTTGACCGCTTCTTCTTGATACTAGATGTTCCTAGTAACTCGCGATGCACAAGGTTTCTCCTCATATACTATTTCACCTTAGCTAGAGGTCCGTCGCCCCCCTGAATTTCAATTTCTGGCCACTTGATTCCCAATTAACGGAAGCATTCCCCTGCGTAACAGGCGCTAGTACGCCTATTACGCTGGGGAAGCAGCACCTTGGTGTTTATCTTAGGGGCGTGTGCGGCCTAGAGCTACTGGCGCCCGATCTGGAGGTCGGCCGGGATTAAAGGGATGGCCTGGGGGCGCTGCCAAGCATGGCGGTGGTGTGAGGTCGATGGGAGGGCGGGGCGGCGGAGGAGGGGTCTGGGCCGGTGGTCGCTGGCGGTTCGAGAAAGATCGTCAACAGTGACTGGCGGGAGGTAGACGAAGGCCATCTGCCCGTTCCTTATAGATCGGACGGTTCATTAAAAAAATCGACTGACCTATTTATTTTTAGTCGAATGTTATCTTAGATATGATCACATGTGGTGCTGTGCTGGAGGAGTACCTGCATTTCCTGTGCTCATATATTACAAAATCATACATAGTAGAATCTAATTTTGTTTGCCATGCAATGTTGTAGAGCTATCATATGTCTCCTGTCATTTATTTTTCAGCCACCTGCTATCTGCCACTTTTACAGTGCACTAGTTCTGCACACACTTCACCCTTACTCTCCCTGTTGTGTTTTTATGCAAGGGTATTTCAGACTCTGCTGCCATGAGAGAAGCCAAAAAGAAAAGAGAGAAGTCGCTCCATTTTGGTGTGCGGGTAGGCAAGACACGTTTCAGCGCTATAATGGGTGCAGTGTCAGCAGATGGAGACGGTAAAGGTAGCTCTGGAGTTGATGACCTCACTCGTAATGAACCACCATCCCAGGTGCTTGCTTTAACTTCGCAGTGTCATATGTGGTTGCATGTTCCATATAGTGTCTAGCTTGTATTCGAAAGGCCGAAGTCGGTAAGATAAGGAAAGATATTTTTTTACATGAACCACCATCCCGTGAGCACCAGAAGACAAATAGCTAATCAGCGCACTGGCCGAGCCAGTGACAAGCCCAGCAAAGATAGGCATCACCTGGAAGCCAACTAAAAAGCTGCGATGGTGGCGAAGCAGCCCGCCTCCCACCAGGCTCTCAGGTCCTAGATGATCATGCTCAACACTCCAGCCGGATGTCTAGCTTGTATTGCTTCCAATTTGGTTAAATTGCATCTGCTTAGCTTACACATTATACCTTTGAATATGACATGCCTTTCTGTTTTTGGTACATAGTAGTACATCTGTGCATTAACCATGTTCTTACATCAAACAAATGTTCTTGTGTATCCCTCATCAATCACTTATGACGAGGCAGGCAGGCAAGGGGACTAGTCCTCCTTTAAAGAATGCAGCGTCAGCCTCCCAACATGATTCTCAAGAAACAGAAATGCTAGATGAAGATAGTGAATGTAGCTCTGTAGTTGATTACAGCATTTCCCCTACACTAGCATCACAGGTGCTTTCTCTAACTTGGTAGTGTGATATGTGGTTGCATGTTGCATATGGTGTCTAGATTGTAATTCTTCCAATCTGGTTAAACTGCATGTGCTAGTCTGCTTAGCTTATGCATTATACCTGTTAATGTGACATGCCTTCCTGTATTTAGTACATAGTACATCTGTCTATTAAGCACGTCCTTACATAAAACTATTGTTTTTTTGTATCCCGCATCAATCAACATGACGAGGCACCTTTAGTATATGCAGTGCAATATTAGTTGCATCTTTCCTATGATTTATAGCATGCGCTGCTTCTAATTTGTTGAAATTCCATTTATGATGGGACGCTTTTAACTTGGCAGAGTCATATTGGTTGCATCTTTCATGTGGTGTCTAGCTTGCATTGCTTCTTATTTGCTGGAATTGTTTCTGCTTAGTTTACACAAACAGTTGTGAACATGCCATGTCATCCTGTTTTTCGTACATATTCCATCCTGGTATCATGTGTTTGCCTTACATCAAAGTAGTGATTGTCAGTATCATGCATGAATGAGTTCTGAAGAGAGAATTTTATTGCTTTTTCTTGTCGGTTTTACTTGACAATTCAAAATCAATAAAGCGGAAGGAAGTTAGCATGGCAGCGGATAAAGGTGCTCCTTCCAAATGGAGGGCCTCTACAGTTTCTACTCCTCCACACCCCCAAGATGATTTCCAAGAAAACACATACATAGACACTCAACAAAGCTGTGTTTATGATGAGCACGTCTCCCCTAGTGCAGCATCACCGATGACCCCTCTAACTTGGCACTGTTATATGTGGTTGCATGTTATGTGTGATGTCTAGCTTGTATTTCTTCTAATTTTGTTGAATTCCATCTGCTTACTTTACACATTATACTTGAATAAGACACATGTTCCTGTTTCTAGAACA
This sequence comes from Triticum aestivum, assembly GCF_018294505.1. Lineage (NCBI taxonomy): Eukaryota > Viridiplantae > Streptophyta > Magnoliopsida > Poales > Poaceae > Triticum > Triticum aestivum. Next base: position 168,122,195 of record NC_057794.1, read on the forward strand.
TACAATATATGTCTATCACACCATGTTCTTACATCAAATTACTACTATTGTGTAACCTGCAACAATCACTTATCATAAGACACATTTGACTTCGAGTGTGATATAGGTTACATCTCACATTCTTTTCTAGCTTGTATTACTAATTTGTTGAAATGGCACTTATGACGAGACAATTTTAACTTGGTAGAGTGATATTCGTTGCATCTTTCATATGGTGTCTAGCTTTCATTGCTTCTAATTTGTTGAAATGCCTTCTCCTTAGTTTACACATCATAAGTTGTGAATATGCAATGGCACTAATGACGAGAGACCTCTAACATGGTAGTGTGATGTTGTTTGCATCTTGCATATGATTTATTTCTTGTACTGCTTCACATTTGTTTAAACGCCATTTATGATGAGACACTGTTAACTTGGTAGAGCGATATTTGTAGCATCTTTCATATGGTGTCTACCTTCCATTGCATTGCTTCTAATTTGGTGAAATGTCTTCTTCTTAGTTTACACATCATAGTTCTGGTTATCTCTTTCGTCCTATTTTTCATACATATTACATCCTCCTATCATGTGGTTGTCTAACATCAAAGTTCAGTTCGTCTGCATCACGCATCAATTTGTTCTGAAGAACTGAATTGTTATTCGTTTTTCTTGTCGGCTTGACTTAACATGGCATAGAGAAAGAGGAAGAAACACAGAATGGCAGAGAATGAGAAGCAGATGAATCCTGCAGATTCTGCTGGTACTTATGGTGCAATAGAAGGTCAAAGTCCAGCAGAAAATTCGACAAACACGGCATCCCATGCTACACAAGTTGCAAAAAAAGACAAATAGAAACAAATAGCTGCCACCAAACAAGCAGAGACAGCCCTAGTTCTTGCAACACCTACCACAGTACTAGCAGCTGCACGACGTACTCGTGCGTCAACTGAGCTAGCAGCACGTTCCCAAGCTCCCTTGCCACCTGACACTACTTCCCAAGCACTCTTGACACAAGACGAGTTGGCAATATTAGATGAACCTTGTGAGCTTCAACAGCAAGAAGGTAGTTGCTGGAGTCAAGTTACAGTTGCATGCTTCTTTATATGTAGTCTCACAGTTTGATGTACACTAACACTTCCTATGTTTGTTGTTGGACTAGCACCTAGGCGCAAGAGGAAACAAACATCAGGGATAATGCTCGATAGGTTAACTAAATCTAGAGGAGGAAGAATGGAGATCCGTTTTGAGGCAGGTTTAAAAAGGCCACGTGATGCTACAGAGTCAGCCAAGTTAGTATCAGGGGCAGCGGTTGCTGTTAGGTGTCATGTACGTATCCTCCCAACATGGATTTAGTACAGGAATGACAAAGACGAAACCCAGTTCAACATCTTCCTTGACCATTTATCTATAAGTATGGTTATGTATGGAAACTAGTAATATCGTCTTGCTCTGTCCAATACTTTCTAGGTTGCTGGTAATGAAACTCCCATAATTTTCAATAGATAAGGTTCAAGTTGGATAGCCAAGATGATGCAACCAGACAAGCTTGCACCCATGTTTTCAAGTCTGCTCCGCGACAGTATCGGTATAACTTGAGGAAAACTCACTTTGAAGGCAAGGCTAACAGTGAACTTGCCCAAACATCTCTAGTGGAAAATATATCTGATGAAGACTACAGAGGCCTCGTTAAACACTGGTCCGAACCGAAGTATCAGGTACATTATATATATGTCATCAGATCACATGTTGAAGTCCTATTTACGCATGTGCCACACAAATCTATCTTCTTGTAGGTGAACTGTTCAAAGAACAAGGCCAACCGTACGAAAGTGAAATTCCAATAGACGATAGGATCTCATAGCTATATTGCACACTGTGAGGCTCTTGTAATTAGCTGTTGGTTCACTCTTTTCGCTGTACCATATTATCATATCTATATTGACTTGTTCCAAATGCAGAGGAAAGCCCGCAAGGACCAAAAAGTACCTGAACCAAATGTTGTGGAAATCTTCAAGGACTGTCACACCAGCAAGAAGAAGGGCATGACTACAGCAGTCAAAGCCGCTATTGTAATTCCTTAATCCTCATGCCTTTTAACTACTACTTACCCTGACTTGTGCCTTGAACTGCATGGTTTGCAGCCAATGTCTATTACTCTTTTCAATTTTATACACAATTATCTTAGCGTATCATTGCACCTTACAAGGTTTAAAAGAGAGGAGTGATGTTCCTTTGATCTTGACCCGTAATCTAGTTCCGTGCTGGACTTGCCCACACAACATTACAATTGCTTGTTTGTCTGTTCTCAGTTGTTTTGTGATATGAATGACATCATACTATGCTTACCGTATTATAAACTTCGTCTCTTTATCCTTAGCCCTCAATACAATGTGAAGAAATAGATAATACATTAGCGATGGTACATGGTCATATGTTTGGAACCTGATTTTATTATGTACTTTGCAATAAAATACAACTAATATTTTACATGGATTCACCAGAATAAGTTCTGTATATAGACCAAAGCTATTTTGTTTGGTTTTGCTGCCTCCTTAATATCTTCTGTTCTGGTACTACTAATGTAAAACCTCAACTTTTCAGCGAGCTATGGAAAAAATGGTGGAACCGCCACCTTCTGAAGGTGGCGAGGCAACTATAACTGCAATATCAGCTCTTGCTGCAGTGGGTCAGTACCTGTCCACTAACTGTGCCAAAAGCACATTCCTGCGTAATACTGGGTTGGTTGTTAAGGCAATATCGTCCAAACTACCCCATGATCAAGATATGCAAGCTCAAAGCAATGTTGTATCTGCGCTCCAGACACAAGTCCATTCCCTAACGGAGACCCTTTGTGAAACAAGGAGAAACATTGCTCAATGTTGTCAAGATATGCATGGTTTTGAAACCAGACTATCAGGCATTTGCTATGTTGTTCGGGAGCCTAGGGGAAATGAAGGCCAGGGTTATGGTGCTCCATCGGACAATACAGCATGAAAACGTAACAGTCAGGTCAAATGAACTGAGCTTCTGAACTTCTGGTGGTGCATTTATCTGCTAGACTGTTAAGTTTTATGCCAACCTTCCTTTTGTTATATAGTTGTAATTTGTTTTGGTGTGATACAAAATTTATTCTTAACGTGCAGCCACCGCCTGAAGAAAACAGCAAGCCATTTTTGTATAGTGTAGGGTTTTCCCTATATTTGCACTAGTGGCGATCTTTGATGCCGAGTGGATGTAATCTATGCAATCGCCTTAATAGCCTAGCGTTAGTTTCGGCCTTATTTATTTCCTAGTCTTCTTTTTCCCTGGTTTGCTAGTGGCCGCAACTACCATGGGCCATATACGGGCCGTAGGATCCATGGGTCTCCTACGGGCCATTCATAAATGGGCCTATAATCGGTGGGCCTTGGGCCGTCCGATAAATGGGTCTACATGGGCCATAATCGGGCATAATTGGTATCGGCCCAGCACGGTAACAGGCCGTTAACAAGCCGTAGGACAGCAAAGGCTTAATTCTGTCACAGGCATAACGGGTCGTTAATGGGCCAGAATATAGGATGGGCTGGAAATGACGCAACGGGTTAACAGGCTAGAAATGGGCCGACTCTTGCCATGGGCCAAATTTGGCCCATTAGGGTAACAGGCCAGTAACAGGCCGACTCTTGCCATGGGCCGAATTTGGCCCATTAGTGGAACAGGCTAGTAACGGGCCGACTCTTGCCATGGGCCGAATTTGGCCCATTAAGAGAACAGGCCAGTAACGGGCCGGAAGTAACCAAGGGCCGAAAAGGAGCCCAAGAACGTATGGGCCGTCAATAGGCCGAAAGCTAACACGGGATGGAAACGGCACATGCAAATCACGAGCCGTTAACGGGTATAAAGAAAATTACTGTTCATTATGGGCTAGAGTCACCGTGGGCCTTTACCTGGGCCGGCCTATTATGCCACACGAAAATCTTGTGGGCCTTTACCTTGGGCCGGCCCATTATGGCTCACAAAATCTTGTGGGCCTTTAGCTGGGCCAGCCCATTATGGTCCGCAAAATCTCATGGGCCTTTAGCTGGGCCGGCCCATTATGGTCCGCAAAATCTTGTGGGCCTTTAGTTGGGCCGGCCCATTTAAACTTGTTGGGTCGTGCCACGTGTCGACGTATCATAGGCGCCTTCTATCCAGCGAGTGGATGACATCTGTCCCGACGATGAGCCGACACGTGTTTCCTCTAGCCAATGATGATTTTACACATGGAATATCCCCATTGGTCGGGGCTGTTAACGGGTTATCGGATCCAAAACCTGACCCGATAGCTTAACGGCGTTCCGTTACGGTGGATGCCACGTGTCGGTCACCCTTGACGAAAGCACTTCTATGACGCGCGATTTATCGTCATGGAAGTGGACACTTCCGTGATGATCATTTTGGTAATGTCATGGAACACTTCTACGACAGCACATGTATGACTATCTTGATTCTGTCATAAATTTGTCATGGATGTACATGCATGACAAAAAAGTGACCTACTATGACAAACACGTATCATCACGGAAGTGTATTTTTTTGGTAGTGTCCCTTGCCACGGTGAGTGCTGCCCGCGTGTTTGCTTGCTCCCGTCGTGAGTGTGGCGCCGTCGCCACGGCGTGGCTTGCTGCTCTGGCAGCGGCCCGTACTTGCCGTGGAGTGAGGATAGATGACGCCCCGCCGCGTCGCCGCGCCCTGCCCGATTGGATGGCGCTCGGGCCGCCTGTAGCGCAGGGTTGAGGTCTTCATAGGTGGGCAGCGCCGGCCGGGCTGGCCAGGCTGCCCAGCGGTCGGAGTCAGCTCTTGGGTCGTCGGACATCGCGGCCGCGGAGCATCTGCAAGTCGGTTGTCGGAGAAGAAGCTCCGGCGCACCCCTACCTGGCGTGCCAAATGTCGGATGTGGGGTTCCGGCAAACCCTTAAGATTCAAACACTGGGGTGCGCGCGAAGTCTTTTCCTCCCACTGATCTACGCCCTAACTCGCTAAGATCTCGTGCGCGAACTCGATGAACTCGCAACACAGAAAGACACAAGATTTATACTGGTTCAGACCACCGTTGTGGTGTAATACCCTACTCCAGTGTGGTGGTGCTGGATTGCCTCTTGGGCTGATGATGAACAATACAAGGGGAAGAACAGCTTCCTGAGGTTGAGGTGTTCTTGTGCTTGGCTAACTTGATTGTGGGTGTGCTCTGAATCGTGCGCCCTCGGTGGTGGCTAGCTCTACTTATATATGCCCTAGTCCTCTTCCCAAATCTTGAGCGGGAAGGGAGCCAACAACGGCGGGCTAATTTGAAGGGGGGCAGCTAGTACGACCCATCCTGACAAAAGTGGTCTTCGCCTGCCAAAAGCTCTGGCGGTGACGCCGTCTTGGGCTCCACCATGACCTCCGTCTTGCCGTCCTTCTGGTCCTAGTCTTGTTGCACCAAAATGGCAACCATTGCATGATGCCTCGGTAGTCCTCGCCTGCGCTGGCCTCCTTAGCACCAAAGAGGAAACAAGGACGCTGCGCGCGCTGGCGCCCGCCTGGCGTCCGCCTGGTGTCAATCGTCATGGCTCACGTCACGAGAGCCTCGTGAGGTTTGCCTCGCCTTAATATCTCCACCCCTCATGAGCCTGCCCGATTAAGCCACTCTAGAGGAGGTCTTGTGTCGTCTGCCTCGCGAGGCTTGGCCCCTCGTGAGGGTCTTGGATGCCTTGTTGATGAAGATGGGTCGTACGGCCTGCTGGCTTAGCCACGCCGCGGGCCGCAGGCAAGCAAGTTTGGAGACCCCCGTTCCCAGAACGCCGACACTCCTCCTATTTTTTCTAGGTCAAAACCACATATATACCAGAATATGGGCACCGGAGGTGGCCCAAGGAGGCCACAACCCACCAGGGCGCGCTGGGGGGCCTGGCGCACCCAGGTGGGTTGCGCCCACCTGGTGGCCCCCCTCTGGTGTTTATTGACTCCAATATTTCTTAAATAACCCATAAAAAATCTCCATAAAGTTTCATCCCATTTGGAGTTGTGAAGAATAGGTGGCCTGATGTAGCTTTTCCAGGTCCAGATTTCCAGCTGCTAGAATTCTCCCTCTTGGTGTGTTCCTTGCAAATTATGAGAGAAAAGGCATTAGAATTACTCCAAAAAGCATTATTATGGATAAAAATATTATAAATAACAGTAAGAAAACATGATGCAAAATGGACGTATCAACTCCCCCAAGCTTAGACCTTGCTTGTCCTCAAGCGAAAACCGAAATCGAAAAACATGTCCACATGCTTTGAGAGAGAGGTGGCGATAAAAACAAAATACAGACATAGAAGCATCATGTTGATTATTATAACAACAACGACATTAAACATAGGACTTTTATCATATACTTCTCATGAATAAGTAATAGTTCATCACACAATCGAAGTATAAAGAAAAAACTCTATTAGAAACCAACAAACTATGTTCTCAGTCAATTTTGCAAGTACAGTTCATCATCTTTTCAGGAAGAGTCTCGTGTCGGAGCCTTTAGGCAAGTCCACATACTCAACCATCATATAGTCTTCTATGTTTGCTAACACTCACCTTGTACCCATGAGCAAAACATCTCAATCGGACACATAGAAAGATAGGGGCTTGTAGTTTCGCCTCCCAACATACTCACCTCAAGGGTGATGTCAACAATAAACTCATGCTATCTATATTCAACTGGACATATGTGCCTAGATCTTTCCTCACCACATGATGCTTGCCAAAAGAGAAAAATAAAAGGAATAGATAGAAAATTTTGACTCTTTGCATAAAAGTAAAAGATAGGCCCTTCGCAGAGGGAATTAGAGGTTGCCATGCACTTATTTGTTTGTATGCTGAATCCCTTAGTGCAAGAGAATGTCACGTTGTATTGCCCCTTAAGATGACAAACTTTATCATGCAGTCCGTCGCTTTTATTCTTTGTCATCCAAGTTCGTACAACGCTCATTTTTCTCTTACACTAAATGATCTCACACTTTTACAAGCAATTTTTATTGCCTTTTTGCACCAATGACAACTTACTTGAGGGATCTTTCTCAATCCCTAAGTAGGTATGGTGGACACTTGAAAAAGATTTGGGTTTAAGGGTTTTTGGATGCACAAGTAGTATTTCTACTTACTACAGAATTTTTGGCTAGCAAAGATAGGGGGAAAGCATCACATGTTAAAGGATCTAAGATAATATGACTTCTATGTGAATATAAACAAACATAAACCATTACGTTGTCTTCCTTGTCCAACGTCAACAATTTTGGCATATAATATTTTGACGAGGGCTCACAATCACAAAAGATTTCTAGGATGGTATATCTATATGTGAATCTTCTCTTCCCTTGTTAATTCTTTCATGAGTTGCATCATTGACTAATGCTATGTTTGTCAGTCTCTAATAAAATTTTCTACCTATACTTTTCCTTATGTGGTGCAATCACCTACCATAGGATTAGTATATTTACTTTCTTCATTTATTTCCTTTTTCTTTTTCTTTCTTCCTTATTTCTTTTCTTAATTTGCAACATGAAAGTAAAGAAAGAAAAAACTAAAACTAACTTTGTTATATAACTTGCACATGATTACAGGGATAGATCACTAAGCAAACTCTCAAAAGAAGAAAGGATCGAACTAAACTTTATTTCATCTCAAAGCAAAAGATTGAACTAATATTAATGAAAGCAAAAAGATAGTGGGATGATACAATACCAGGGCACCTCCCCCAAACTTGGCGGAAGCCAAGGGGAGTGCCCATACCGGATACTCAATTCTCCTTTTGGTGGTGATGGAGATATCCTGTCCTTGGAGGAGCTTGAAAAGGCCAGAGTAGATGGGATCTGTCAGAAAACAACAAGGAAAAAGAGAACAGAGGATTTCTCCGAGATTCAATGATCAACAGATTCAGGAAGTATATATAGATTTTTTATCTTGCAGGATAAGATATGGTAGAAAAATGGAGTACGGGATGTGTCCCAAGTGGGCACAACCCACCTGGGCGCGCCAGGCAAGCCTGGCGCGCCCTGGTGTCTTTTGCCCACTAGGGTATGCTTCGTGGGAATTTCTTTATTTCCAAAATTTTAAAATATTCCAAAATTGATAAAAAAATATTTTTGCAGATTTTTCGAAGTCCGTTTACTTACCGTATAACGTACCTCCTTATTTTCACGATTCCGGAGTGCTTCAGAAGGACTCTTTTATGTGTTCTTCCGGTGTCAAAGTTTGGATAATATTACTTTCAACATTAATAGGTGTACCTGAGATATAATGCTTTATTCGTTGCCCATTGACAACCTTCGGGTTAGTGCCTTCGAAATTATTTATTTTGATGGCTCTAGACCGGTAAACCTCCTCGATGACGTAGGGGCCTTCCCATTTCGAGAGGAGCTTCCCTGCAAAAAATCTAAAACGAGAGTTGTACAAAAGAACATATTCTCCAACTTTAACTCACACTTTTGGATTCTTTTGTCATGCCATCTTTTAACTATTTCTTTGAATAACTTTGCATTTTCATAAGCTTGGGTTCTCCATTCATATAATGAGCTTATATCAAATAACCTCTTTTCACCAGCAAGTTTGAAATCATAATTGAGTTCTTTAATTTCCCAATAAGCTTTATGTTCTAACTCAAGAGGCAAATGACAAGCTTTTCCATAAACCATTTTATAAGGAGACATACCCATAGGATTTTTATAAGCTGTTCTATAAGCCCAAAGTGCATCATCTAATTTCTTAGGCCAATTCTTCCTCGACCTATTGACAGTCTTTTACAAAATTAATTTTATTTCTCTATTGCTAAGTTCAACTTGACCACTAGACCGAGGATGATAGGGTGATGCAATTCTATGGTTAACATCATACTTGGCAAGCATTTTATAGAAATCACCATGAATAAAGTGTGAACCACCATCAGTCATTAAGTATCTAGGTACTCCAAACCTTGGGAAAATAACTTCCTTAAGCATTTTAATAGAGGTGTTGTGATCAGCACTACTAGTTGCAATAGCTTCTACCCATTTAGTAACATAATTAATAGCAACCAAAATATGTGTATACCCATTAGAGGAAGGAAAGGGTCCCATGTAATCAAATCCCAAAACATCAAAAGGCTCAACATCAAGTGAATAATTCATAAGCATTTCTTGATTCTTACCGATATTACCTATTCTTTGACATTCATCACAAGATGAGACAAACTTACGGGCATCCTTGAAGAGAGTAGGCCAATAAAATCCAGATTGCAATACCTTGTGAGCAGTTCTATCTCCAGCATGATGCCCTCCATAAGCCTCGGAGTGACATTTCTGTAGGATTTGTCTTTGTTCATGCTTAGGTACACAACGTCTAATAATACCATCTACTCCTTTATAAAGATGTGGGTCATCCCAAAAGTAATGTCTTAAATCATAGAAGATTTTTTCTTTTGTTGATATGTGAAGCTAGGTGGCAAATATTTAGCAACATTGTAATTAGCATAGTCAGCATACCAAGGAGTACCATTAGCAACATTTCTTGTAGCTAACTGCTCATGGGGAAAACTATCATCAATAGGAAGTGGGTCATCAAGCACATCTTCAAGCCTAGACAAATTATCAGCTACGGGGTTCTCAGCTCCTTTTCTATCAATGATATGTAAATCAAATTCTTGTAACAAGAGAACCCAACGAATAAGTCTAGGTTTAGCATCTTTCTTTTCCACAATATATTTAATAGCAACATGGTTTGTGTGAACAATTACTTTGGAATCAACAATATAAGGTCTAAATTTATCACAAGCAAACACCACTGCTAAGAATTCTTTTTCAGTAGTAGCATAATTCCTTTGAGCACTGTCTAGAGTTTTACTAGCATAATGAATAACATTAAGTTTCTTATCAACTCTTTGTCCTAGAACAACACCAACAGCATAATCACTAGCATCACACATAATTTCAAAAGGCAAGTTTCAATCAGATGGTGGAACAATAGGTGCAGATATTAAGGCTTTCTTGAGTGTTTCAAAGGCTTCTAAACAATCATCATAAAAAACAAAAGGAACATCCTTTTGCAAAAGACTAGTGAGAGGCCTAGAAATTTTAGAGAAGTCTTTAATAAACCTCCTATAGAAACCAGCATGACCTAGGAAACTACGAATACCTTTGATGTCCTTAGGACATGGCATTTTCTCAATTGCATCAACCTTAGAATGGTCCACTTCAATGCCTCTTTCAGAAATTTTATGACCCAGGACAATGCCTTCATTAACCATAAAGTGGCACTTCTCCCAATTCAAGACAAGATTTGTTTGTTCACATCTCTGCAAAACTCGCTCAAGATTGCTTAAACAATCATCAAAAGACATCCCATAAACAAAAAAGTCATCCATAAAAACCTCAACAATCTTTTCACAAAAGTCAGAGAATATAGCAGTCATACATCTTTGAAAGGTAGCGGATGCATTACATAAACCAAAAGGCATACATCTATAAGCATAGGTTCCAAATGGACAAGTAAAAGTGGTCTTTTCTTGATCAGGTTGAGAAACAGGTATTTGTGAAAAGCCAGAATATCCATCAAGGAAGCAAAAGTGAGTGTTCTTAGTTAATCTTTCAAGCATTTGATCAATAAAAGGCAAAGGGTAATGATCTTTTCTAGTTGCTTTATTTAATTTTATAAAATCAATTACCATTCTATAGCCTGTAACAATTCTTTGTGGAATAAGTTCATTCTTATCATTAGGAACAACAGTAATACCTCCTTTCTTAGGGACACAATGAACAGGACTTACCCATCTACTATCATCTATAGGATAGATTATACCTGCTTCCGGAAGTTTTATTATTTCCGTTCTTACCACCTCTTTCATCTTCGGATTTAACAGACGTTGGTGATCAACAACGGGTTTAGCACCAGGTTCCATATTAATTTTGTGCTGACATAGAGTCGGACTATTGCCCTTTAAATCATCAAGAGTATATCCAATAGCAGCTCGGTGCTTCCTTGGAACTCTCAATAATCTTTCTTCTCCATGTTCTGAATGGTTAACACTAATAATAACAGGATATATCTTCTTTTCATCAAGATAAGCATATTTCAAAGTGTCTGGCAATTGTTTTAATTCAAACACAGGATCACCCTTAGGTGGAGGAGGACCACCAAGAGTTTCAATAGGCAAATTGTGTTTAAGCAGCGGACATTGTTCAAAGAAAATGTTATCTATTTCATTTCTTCCATGCATATGTAAATCATTCTCATGGTCTAGCAAATATTGTTCTAAAGGATCAATACGTGGCACAGCAATAGAAGCAAGACCAATTAATTCATCCTTTCTAGGCAATTCTTTTTCATGATGATTCCTACTAAACTTGGTAAAATTAAACTCATGAGACTCATCACCAAAGCTAACACCCACAGTTTGTTTCTGACAATCTATCTTAGCATTAACCATGTTCAAGAAAGGTCTACCAAAGATAATGGGACAAAAGTCATCTTGTGCGGAACCGAGAACAAGAAAATCAGTAGGATATTTTATTTTCCCACACAAGACTTAAACATCTCCAATAATCCCACAAGGTGATATAGTGTCTCTATTTGCGAGTTTAATAGTAACATCTATGTCTTCTAACTCTGTAGGTGCTATGTCTTCCCTAATTTCTTGATATAACTTGTAAGGAATAGCACTCACACTGGTACCCATGTCACATAAACCATGATAACCGTGATCTCCTATTTTAACTGAAATGATAGGCAGGCCAACAACTGGTCTATTTTTATCCCTTTTTCGGGTTTAGCAATTCTAGCAGCTTATGCACAGAAGTAGATAACATGCCCATCCACATCTTCTTCCAAGAGACCTTTAACCATAGCAATATTAGGTTCCACTCTAATTTTTTCATCTAGTTTAGGTGTTCTAACAGAGCTTTTGTTAACCACAGTTGAAACTTTAGTTTGTTCCTTATCCTATCAGGAAAAGGAGGTTTCTCAAAATAAGCAGTAGCAACAACTGGATCAACATTATAAAGTATAGTTTCTTCTTTAACTAGTACCGGTTCTTTAATTTCTTCTCTAATAGGTGGGTGATGTTTAAACCACTTCTCCTTAGGGAGTTCAATATGAGTAGCAAATAATTCACAAAAGGAGGCTACTATCTCAGAGTCAAGTCCATATTTAGTGCTTAACTTTTGTAAAGCATCGGTATCCATCAAAAGATTTAATACGGGACTCTTTACCTTCGTCGAGTTACCAATCTTTAGAGTTGCATTTAATTCTTTCCAAAAGATCTCACCGGAATTCAATAGTCTTCTTCATAAAAGAACCAGCACAAGAAGTATCAAGCATGGTTTGATCATTACGAGAAAGCCGAGCATAAAAATTCTGCATAATAATTTCTCTTGAGAGCTCATGATTGGGGCATGAATATAACATTGACTTAAGACTCCCCAAAGCTAGAGCGATACTTTCTCCTTCACGAGGCCAAAAAGTATATATATAATTCCGATCACGATGAACTAGATGCATAGGATGAAAATTTTGGTGGAACTCCAATTTCAGACGATTCCAATTCCATGATACAATATCATCACATAGCCTATACCATGACAATGCTTTTACCTTCAAAGATAAAGGGAAAAATATCTCATCACCTCATCTCCGGGTAAACCTGCAAGCTTAAACAATCCACAAATTTGTTCCACATATCAAGTGCATATCAGGATGTTCGGTTCCATCTCCTGCATAAGGATTCGCTAGCAGTTGTTCTATCATACCCGAAGGAATTTCATATTCAATATTTTCAGTAGCTGTTGTAGGTTGAGGGGCAATTAATTGTGGTTCCAGACGAGGTGAAGATATCCTGAACATACCCCTCAAATGATTGTTTTCCATAGTAAGAAGTGACAATAAATTTCAGCAAACTATATAAATGTTTCCTTACCGAAATCCACTTACTAGAAGCGCTTCACCCCCCGGCAATGGTGCCAGAAAATAGCCTTGATGACCCACAAGTATAGGGGATCAATTGTAGCTCTTTTCGATAAGTAAGAGTGTTGAACCCAACGAGGAGCAGAAGGAAATGACAAGTAGTTTTCAGTAAGGTAGTGTCTGCAAGTGCTGAAATTGTAAGTAGCGAGTAGTTTGATGGCAAGGTAATTTGTAAAGAGCAAGTAATGATAAATGTAACAAGTATGCAGCAAGGTAGCCCAATCCTTTTAAGGCAAAGGATAGGCCAAAACAGTTTCTTATAATGAGCAAAGCGTTCTAGTGGGTACCCGGGAATTTCATCTAGTCACTTTCATCATATTGGTTTGATTTGTGTTCGCTACTTTGATAATCTGATATGTGGGTGGACCGGTGCTTAGGAGCTGTTCTTACTTGAACAAACCTCCTACTTATGATTAACCCTCCCGCAAGCATCCGCAACTACGAGAAAAGTACTAAGAATAAATTCTAACCATAGCATTAAAGTCTAGGATCCAATCGGTCCCTTACGGAATAGTGCATAAAATTGGGTTTAAGTTTCTGTCACTCTCACAACCCACCATCTATTTACTACTCCATAATGCATTCCCTTAGGCCCAAATATGGTGAAGTGTCATGTAGTCGATGTTCACATGACACCACTAAGGGAATCACAACATGCATACTATCAAAATATCGAACACATATCAAATTCACATGATTACTTGCAACATGATTTCTCCCGTGACCTCAAGAACAAAAACAACTACTCACAAATAATAATCATACTAAAGATCAGAGGGATATTAAAAAGCATGTTGGATCTGGACATATAATCTTCCACCAAATAAACCATACAGTAATCAACTACAAGATGTAATCAACACTACTAGTCAACCCCTAGCAACAATCTATAGTTCCGGTAACAAGATTGCATACAAGAGATGAACTAGGGTTCGAGATGAGATGGTTCTAGTGAAGATGTTGATGGAGATTTCCCTCCCCAAGATGGGAGAGTTGTTGGTGATGATGACAACAATGATTTCCCCCTCCAGGAGGGAAGTTCCCCTGGCAGAATCGCTTCGCCGGAGGGCAAAAGTGCTCCTGCCCAAGTTCCGCCTCGAGGCGGCGGCGCTTCATCCCGAAAGTCCTCCTCCTCTTTTTTCTAGGTAAAAACCACTTATATACCAGAAGATGGGCACCAGAGGTGGGCCGAGGAGGCCACAACCCACCAGGGCGTGCTAGGGGGGGCCTGGCGCGCCCAGGTGGGTTGTGCCCACCTGGAGGCCCCCCTCTGGTGTTTATTGACTCCAATATTTCTCAAATAATCCATAAAAAATCACCATAATGTTTCAGCCCATTTGGAGTTGTGCAGAATAGGTGGCCTGACATAGCTTTTCTAGGTCTAGATTTCCAGGTGCTAGAATTCTCCCTCTTGGTGTCTTCCTTGCGAATTCTGAGAGAAAATGCATTAGAATTACTCCAAAAAGCATTATCATGGATAAAAACATTATAGATAATATTAATAAAACATGATGCAAAATGGACGTATCAGCGAGCCTAAGGAGGCCGCTCCTTCTGGAGGTCTTGGCATCATCCGCCTCGCGAGGGTCTTGTGTTGTTCATGCAGAAGATGGGTTGTACGAGGTCGTCGATGGAGCCACGCCATGG
>NC_057794.1:168137131-168171794 GCF_018294505.1 Triticum aestivum
ACCGATGAGGGAAGAGGCGTGGATTTTACAATTCACCCATGTGGAGCGCGGGAAGACTAAGTGGAGCACACACACAACCCGAATACCTGATGCGGTGCCACGTGTTATTTATCACACATGTGTTAACATAAGCAAACATATGTGTAACTTACTAATCATCGCACATGAGTACTTGCAAAATGCATCATGTGTGATACTCCTAGCCACCGCAAGCAACTAGTTTGCATTTTCCAAAGTTTTTTGTACAAACAGAATCGCACACGAACTAAATATAGTAACCGTATGTGCTATAATTTCTCATCACAAACAGTTCATCCAAGTGGGTTGTTTGCTGCTTATCACACACATCTTCTTTACACGAATTGTTTGTGTTCTTTTGGCTCATCACAAATAGTTCATCTATGTGAACTGTATGCCGCATATTACACACATCTTGTTAAGTTAAACTGTTTCTGTTCTCTTCCCTAATCGAAAACAGTTCATCCGAGTGAACCATATGCCTTATATCACACACACACTGGTGCGCGTCGGTCCTAAAAACGGTTTTTAACCCCTTTCCACGACGGCCTTCGGAACCGTCGCCAAGTGAGTGTGTGCGATAGGGGGTCCTTCCCACATGACCCAGAAACCGTCGTGGATATGGAACAGTGATCTAGAGGCCTTCCAAAATGTAATCGTGTGCGATGCAGCACACACTAAATTCTTTCGCATGTGTGGTATCGGTGATTAAGCATTTATAATGACGAAGTGAAACCATACGGTCTGTTATAACGAACCATTTGGAAACAGTATGTAAGGCTCACGGGCCAACATATGAACTGAGTGCGATTTGTGCCCTATCGCACACGAGTTTTCTGTGTAACCCGTCTGCCATGCTAGACTCCACTGCACACGTTTTCCAACAATTACCATCTGTGATAATGTTCTATCACAAACGGTTCAGGAGCCCCTTCGCACACATACAAGTGATGCAAACCGGTTGTGATTTGTTAGGTATCACCGACGGATGCCGCAAGAGTGACGTGTGCTTTTCATTTGGGATCCCACGCGTTTTCTGGAAAAAAATATGACTGGGATTGTATTTTTCATTGGGCACGGTTTACTCCTAGTTCTCATGTGCGATAACGCGATATCTAAAACGGATCCGGAGAACCTATGCACACGTAGTAGCGCTGCAAATCGTTTGCGGTCTGCTGTGTATCACTAATGGTTCCGCTACAATTGATGTATGCTTTCCGATGTGGATCACACACACTCATTTAGTTGAACCATGTGCGGAGCAATTGCCAGGTTAAAACAAAAATATCCCATTTTGAATTGGCACGCAAAAAGCAAATTCGCCACAATATTCAATTGAACAAATAAAAAAATATCCCATTTTGAATCGGCACACAAGAAGCAAATTCGCCACAACTTTCAATTGAAGAAATAGTGTCCACAGGAAGAACATTCATCAGATTTCGCAACAATTGCAATTGAACATATGGTTGCTAAATTCCAATGATTTCTCCACACATATGTGCATTATATAATTAATCATAGTGTACGAAATACAAAGACCTCATCAGATGGAAAACAATGGATCCATGCGTTATATGTTTAGCGGCTAACTCTTACTCAATGTTTTAGGAGAAGGCATGCAGAAATCTTCATTATCACAAGTGGGTTTGATGTATTGATCTAGGAAGAAGTCGCTGATAAATCTCTGAACCATCAGCAATTCACCAGCCAGGAGCGGTTCAGGGGTCCTCGGTTTTAAGATGAGTTGCAGTATTTTTAAGATCAGAGTGTGCCATATGAGTGGAGTAGAAGATATTAATTAAGATAGACTTACTGGTACTAATTCGCGAGGATCATCACAACTATCAGCAGATTTGCAGATGGAGATCATGTGTCTGCAAACATAGTATCCACAAAGGTTGGTCCCTGCTTCTTGCTGAGGACACTGAAATTTCTTGTACAAAATTAGTCATGTATTTGTCCTGTTAGGAACAACCTAACCCGTGTTAGATGTATTTTTTCTTTGGACAAAATAGAAAGAGGTTTATTTAGAAGATTGAACATTTGACTAGCGTAAGTAAAGGTATTTGCAGACTGTTGGATAAATTTTCCGAAAATAACGGATTTCGGTGTGTTACCGGAGAAACGATCTCGTGCTGCACGGGTTGTTCCGTCTTGAACAGGTTCCCTGGTTTAGTTTTCCACAATGCGAGCACACTGCAAATGATGATGAATTTTGACAACATCAATTAGTGAACTAGATATGAATGCAAATTAATTTCAACATCATAGAATTCAATACCTATCCAAGAATTGCTGAGCATGCGTCAGATCTTGGGCGTTTGTTGACTCTCTGAGAGAATCGATGTAGTAAACTTTGTTTTTGTTTGGAACAATGAATACCAATATCCAGTGATTGCTACATATTAAGAAAGACATGAACTGATGAATGATGTCGAAATCTAAAAGACAATCAGTGTATGCGTGGTTGTTTACTTGACTTACCATTCATGATATGGCCAGAGAAATGATTGTGCATGGGACATGTTTTCGAAGATATGGAGGACCGTGTTAACGGCCCAGACCCGTCGGTCCTTACCATCTAATGTTGTGCCATTTGATAATGCAGGATCTATGAAATACACACTCTCCCTTATTCTTCTCTGTACGTTTAATCCCATGAGAGGAATAAACGCAGTTAGCTATTTATCATTTACATCATTGTATGGAGAAGTTGATCATAGTTTGTTAAGTACTTACAAAATTAGGCATCTAACAAGAGTGGCATCGAGCATGTTGAAGTTGAAGAAGAGATGTAAGTCCTCGAAACTCACATTGATGGAACCAGCATCGTGTCGGAAATGATCTCTATTGTAGTGGACTAGCAAAGCATGATAACCTGCTGACATTTGATCCATGCAATATTCATGTAACTCGTGGCAATTGGAGTTGCACTCATCAAAGTATTCGCCAACAAGAAATGGCTAGCCATGGATGTAATTGTGTGCTTCAAGTGCATCTGCTTTCGTTTTAGCAAGCAACATTCTACTTCTTCATCATCCATGGCATCAGAAATAATATTACTCCCTGATTCGAAGAAGCTGCTGTTAATTTGGTTCTGTGCGATGAGTGCTTTAAGTAAGAAGCAATCGTTCTCTTTCCTCTTCACTCTCTCGCTGCGCTTCCTCATGGTCGTGGTTGTAGCCTTTTTGGCCACTTCCTTCTTGGTACTTGAAGCATTTCTGGCAGAATGTATGGTTCCCTGCAAGGTAGACTACCGAGCAGACGGTGAAGCTTGGACGGACTTCTTAGCAGACGTTTTATCTATGCCAGACCGCTGAGCTGGCGGTGCTGCTGTGATGGACTGATGGGCTGTAGGAGCAGAGGCAACGGACTGCTGACCATGCGTTGAAGCTATGTCGGGTTTCTGTGCAGGTGGTGCCAACTTGTCGGTGTGCTAAGGAGGCCGTGCCAATGCATTGGTTTGCTGAGCAGGAAGTGCTGACGCATTGGTATGCTGATCAGGCGCCTGTGGACCGACGGATTGATGAGAAGTCGGTTCTGGACCTACAGACTTCTTAGTAGGCGGTTCCGAAGCATCAGACTGTTTAGCAGTATGTTCCACCGGGTTGGTCTATTGAGCATGTGTTGCAACTTGGTCTCTCCCCACTGCTCCAGCGGCCGGCATCTGAACCGGTGGTGCGTCATCAGTAGTTGTAGGCCTTGCCACTAGCTGCTTGGGGCGGCCGACTGATCACAGGTTGATGCATCAGCCCGCGAGAGCTGCTGTGGCAAGGAGAGCATCACCAGTTGAGGGGCGACAGTGGTTGCTCTTGGCGGGGCTTCAGGAATCTCATCGATGAACTCTATTTCCTTTCGTGGCCACTAGATGTGATGTAACCATGTTTCTCCCAGGGTCCTTTGCTCATTAAAGTCTCCTAGGACATTTTTCAGGGCAAATTCATTGAATCTAGGCTTTACTTCAGTCACGTAGTACTTCACAACCCGGCTTCAATGGCACATTGTCTAAGAAGAGGCCTTCTTCGAAGAAGGGTGGGCAAACCCAGGCTGTTGCACATTTTAATGTACCTTCATAATGTGTAAGCACGCCCTTCAGTCTGTCTTTCATTCTAGATAGATCAGATATAGCATCATCACGAGCAGCTGTAGTCTTAGTGTCGCTGGGGTCAGCTGATGCACACCTACTCTTGTGTAGTGTTGTCATGCAATAAGCAGCATCATCCATGCCTGCCTCCCCTCCCATCTGCTGGCTGTCTGTCAGTGTTAGAGTCTTCTGCATCATCATTGACTCCTCAACATCCTTTCGAATAGCCAGATAAATCTCCTTCTTCAACTTTTCAAACAATGCATTCTACTTCATATCACTCCTCGTTTTTTCATGCCGAGCCTCTCTTCTTTGTTGAGTGTGAAAGCCCTCTTGTGTGGGACATTAACACCTATACCCCTTGCACGACCAGGGGGCTCTTTTGTGTCCAAAGCAATGGACAGAATGTCATATGGCCCTGAGTTCTTGTAGAACCTTCCAGGGATCTTGGAAGCCTCTACCATCACTTCATATAGTTTGGCGTCACGTGTGTTTTCAAAGTAATAAGTTCCGTCATCACGCCTCTTTGCACGTGCCCGCAAGTAGTCTCTGGCGCATTTGCCCTTCATTTCACTAAAGGTCGGATTCCCACCGGCCACTACTACTTCTTTGTCCTCATGTTCCCATATCAGTTTCATGCTGTAGTATCCTTCCACACCCATACGGTGGGGGTGTATGTTCTTCTTATGAAGTTCCGATTGCTTGAAACTCTTCGCAGCAAACTCTCGAGTTTCCCTGACCCTTTTGAATTCTGCCCAGTCTGCCTTTTTAATTTGGGGGTATGTGGGGATTGGGTCCTTGCCTTCACTCAAGTACTTCTTGTAAAGCACGTGCTTCCAGTTTCTCCAAGCATCCCTAGCCTTCTTCAGTGCATCGTGTTCCACCTCCATTCTCCACTGCTCTGGAATGTTGAAGTGATCCATGATCTCCCAGACTATCCTTCGCCGTGTTTCTATGTCAGCCTTCTGAAACCCTGGCAGATTAATGTTGAGCCTTGCCTTGCCAACTAGTCCACACACACTCCTGAACCTCATGCGTGCTTTATCTGGTTTAGTTGGAGCCCAGGACTTTAAATCAATCTCGGTTACTTCATATACACCTTTAGGCTGGTGTGTGTGCTTCCTTGGAGTGTTCCTCCATGTCTTGACCGGAAGGGTAATTGCTGCAGCTCTATCCCGTTCAAGACTACTTGATCCCTCACAATCTGCTGAAGACCTAGGGTTGTCCAAATCAGATGAAGATACATGGCCTGAATGAGTGTTGTCGCTGCTACTCGGCATCTACACAGAACACATGCGAAACTCAGGAAAGGAGGATAAGCATAAAACTAACAACTTGGTATCAAGCTTTGTAAACATGCCATGCAATAATTTAGAAAATTTACGGCTAATTTGATAAGTTTGTGTGACTCGGGCGCCCGCGATCTGTAAATAGGCAGTAACTTATTGGAACAAATACAGCTTATATGTAGTAAGGAAGGTAGATAATGAACATATATACACTCTCCATTATTTATAGCCAATTTGGGAACATACGGAACGAAATTGGAAGAGGGATTGCGAGGAAATATGCCGCACCACGATGGAGAGCAGTAACTAACAGGCTTCTTAATGCAAACCCGGCCGGAC
The DNA here is from genome assembly GCF_018294505.1 of Triticum aestivum. Lineage (NCBI taxonomy): Eukaryota > Viridiplantae > Streptophyta > Magnoliopsida > Poales > Poaceae > Triticum > Triticum aestivum. The sequence goes on from NC_057794.1 coordinate 168,142,865, forward strand.
CACAGGAGAGGCGAGGGTTACTACATCGATATGCTCGAGGGTGGCTGGCGAGCAAACAAAGACGGTGAGGAGTGAGCCGCCGCGTGTTGGGAACGACAGTGGAGGTAGGCTTGACGCCGAAGAGGGGGCACACAGCTGGGGTGAGCACGGCGGCGCCGAAGAGGGTTTTGCTGTGGATCTGCGGGAGGGGTGAGGGAGTCCTGGATTAAGGGGTCCTCGGGCGTCCGGCGTGTGTGACATGGGCTAGACTATTGGGCCATGAAGATACAAGATAGAAGACTTCCTCCCGTGTCCGAATGGGACTCTCCTTTGCATGGGAGGCAAGATAGGTGTCCGGGTGTATTATTTCCTTTCTCTGTAACCGACTTTGTATAACCCTAGGCCCCTCCGGTGTCTATATAAACCGGAGGTTTTAGTCCTTAGGAACAATCACAATCATACAGGCTAGACTTCTAGGTTTTAGCAACAAAAATCTCGTGGTAGATCAACTCTTGTAATCCTCATACCCATCAAGATAAATCAAGAAAGACGTAGGGTATTACCTCCATCAAGAGGGCCCGAACTTGGGTAAAACATCATGTCCCTTGTCTCCTGTTACCATCAACCTTAGATGCACAGTTCGGGACCCCCTACACGAGATCCGCCGGTTTTGACACCGACATTGGTGCTTTCATTGAGAGTTCCACTGTGACATCGAAGTTAGGGTTGATGGATCGCCTTGTTATCAAAGACATTATCACCTCTGGAGGAGCTCTGGCCTCAGGCCAAACCCTCCAGCTAGGCGGATTTACCATGACCGCCTGTCCGGCCATTAAGCCGATGATGACTTCTCAGGTAATCAAAAATCGCCTCCGTGTTTACTCCGAATACTCCAGACGGATGGATCCGGCGGAGTGGTCTTCTTTAAATGAACTTCTATATCACATTGCCACCATGGGGGTCGCTACTGACTATGATCGGATTGGGCCTAAACCCAATCAGAGAGAAATCAAATCTCCGCCGATCACCCATCAAATAGCGGTCGTAGAAGAGCAAAACAACAATTCTTCCCCTATGCTGAAGACGAACTATGTTCGGATTTCTGAGCTTGAAGAGCCGGATAACCGGCTACGAAACGACACTCCCAGTCCCCCGAACTTGGATTCGGGAGTTGGGCCCGAAAAATCATTCGACATCCCGGAGCCCGGACTAATGAGCTCGGAAGTTTTTCAGGCTCCGAACTCCAAATCAAGTCATGGTTCGGATTTAAAACCACCCACCCACCACAAGCAATATTCGCCAAGCGATTCCGGCCTGGCGGATATATGCGACCTCATGTATGTACGACAACAGCCTCAGGAAACAGTCCATCACTTTTGGGCCATATTCCTCCTTGTCAAAGACAAGATTAAGGACTGCCGTGACGAGGATGTGATTTCAGTATTCTGCAATAATTGCAAGGACGAAGGAATCCTCAATGCCATCAACCGTCGTTGCGTATTACACTTCGCTGACTTGGCAACCGTGGTCAGAAGTACTGCGCAATGGAAAGCGCCTGGAAAACCCAGACAGCTCGTTGGGAGCCACCGGTCTCCACCCAACCCCTCGGTTGAGCAAAACGGATGCACCCTCGCAGGGCACCCGAACCCATAGTAAAGAAAACTAAACCCATTATGGGACGTGGAACCGTTCTAGAGAGATGGCTCGATAGGCCATGCAAAATACACACGACACCGGATATCGTACCAACCCACAGCCTTAGAGCATGTTGGATACTCTGGCAAGTGGCCAGGAGTGGCGAGGATATCCTCACCAAAAACACCATGGAGCAACTCCCCCTAGAAGACGACGACCTCAGAGTTTTGACAGTCTTTGAGACTTTTGCTTCAAACAATCGGCGCAAGACGGCACTCCACGACCTCGCCGAAGTCTGCCAAGTCGCAACAATAAATCCCTGGAATGATACGACCATAACTTTCAACGCCAGTGATGAACCAAAAATACGGTCAATCCGGGAACCAGCCGCCTTGGTCCTCAACCTAATTTTGGATGGCTTTCCGCTCACTAAAGTGCTCATGGACGGCGGCAGTGGACTAAACCTCATCCACGAGGACACACTGAATAAAATGGAAATAGACAGGAGCCGGATCGAGCATAGTAATATGACCTTCTGAGGGATCATTCCCAGCCGGGAGTCACGATGCGTGGGGAAAATTAAACTCGACATGGTATTCGGCATGCCGGAGAACTATCGGTCCAATGAGATAACCTTCCAAGTGGCCCCTTTCAAAAGTTGATATCACGCCCTGTTGGGGCGAGATGCATTCACACGCTTTCAAGCTATACCTCATTACGGGTATATGAAGCTCAAGATGCCCGGGCCCAATGGTATTATCACTCTTGCTAGTGATTCGGACATAGCCCTCTGCGCCAAAAACAAAACAGCATCTCTGGCACTCAAGGCACTGTTTGAGGCCCTCGCAGCCGAAGAGTTAACCGCACTACGCTCTACGGTGGATAGGGACGACGTAATCCTTGATAAGCGTCCCAAATCCACCTCCTTCAAACCAGCAGACGAAATAGTCAAATTCCAAGTCCACCCGACGGACCCCAAGAAGACAGCTTCCATCGGGGCATAGCTGGACCCAACGGTTAACGCCGCACTATGAACGTTCCTGCGCGAGAACTGGGACATATTCGCCTGGCACCCTTCTGATATGTCAGGAATCCCATGCAGGCTGGCCGAACACAGCCTCAATATATTGAAGGGATATAAGCCAGTCAAGCAAACACTGCGGTGCTTTTCCGAACCTAAATGACAAGCTATGGGGGAGGAGCTAGCCAAGTTAATTGAGGCCGGATTCATCAAAGAAATAAAACACCCGGACTGGCTAGCAAACCTGGTGATGGTGCCAAAGAAGGACAAATCATGGCGCATGTGCGTCGATTTCAAAGACCTCAATAAGGCTTGCCCTAAGGATCCCTTCTCCCTCCCTCGCATCGATCAGATTATTGATGCTACTGCAGGACACGACTCATTGTGTTTCCTCGACGCATACTCCGGATACCATCAAATCAAAATGGAGTCCGATCAGGCTGCAACGACATTCATCACCCCATACGGGCCTTTCTGCTTCAACACTATGCCCTTTGGGCTTAAAAATGCTGGCGCCACCTACCAACGCATGATTCAAACATGCCTGGAACAACAAATCGGCAAGACATTTGAAGCATATGTGGATGATGTCGTCATCAAGACTAAGCACGTCGAGTCGTTAATAGACGACATGCGTCTCACATTCGACAACCTCCGGACATATGACATCAAGCTCAATCTGGAAAAGTGTGTTTTCGGCATTCCCGCCAGAAAACTATTGGGCTTCATCATTTCCAATAGAGGAATTGAGGCAAATCCAGCCAAAATCCGAGCTTTGTCACAATGGGCTACACCAAGAGACCTTAAACAGGTCCAAAAACTAGTCGGATGTGTGGCAGCTTTAAGCTGCTTTATCTCCAGACTTGGAGAAAAGGCATTACCACTTTATCGCCTTCTCCGACGTACCGACCACTTCGAGTGGACGGAAGCGACAACGGTGGACTAGAGGAAATAAAGGCTCTTTTAGCGAGCAACCCAATCCTGGCCGCGCCAAATGTTGGCGCATCGATGTTATTATACATCTTTGCAACACACCAGGTGTTGAGCGCAGTGCTCGTCGTTGAGCGAGAGGAGGAATGACACAAGTTCCCACTTCAGAAACAGGTATACTACGTATCAACTGTCGTCACACCATGCAAATCTCGGTACCCTCATTACCAAAAGATAGCATATGCGGTCTTCATGGCATCCCGGAAGCTACAGCACTACTTCCAAGAGTGTTCGATCATGGTGGCTTCCGAAGTACCACTCAATGATATAATAAATAACTGCGACGCTACGGGTCGGATTGCCAAGTGGGATATTGAGCTCCTACCATTCGACATAACATACAAACCACGCCGAGCCATTAAATCCCAAGTATTGGCCGACTTCGTCGCCGAATGGACAGAGGCCAAACTCCCTAAAGAGTACGGTACATATTCCAACTAGGTCATGCACTTCGATGGCTCTAAAATGCTGGCCGGCTTAGGAGCGGGCGTCGTCTTGACGTACCCCATAGGAGACACAGTCCAGTACGTACTCCAAATATTATACACAGACTCCAACAATGCAGCCGAATACGAGGCCCTATTGCACGGTCTTCGGATGGCTGCCTCCATGGGCATACAACGCCTGGAGGTGCGCGGGGATTCAAATCTCGCGATATCCCAAATAAAGAGACACTTCGACGTCAAATATCCAAATATGGCGGCCTATCGTAATGCCGTACTCAAAATATCAACTCGGTTCGAGGGACTCGAGTTTCATCATGTGGCTCAAGAGAGTAATCAAGCGGCGGATGTCCTTGCTCACATGGGCGCCAAGCGTAACCCAGTCCCGCCTAACATCTTTCTAGAAATGCTATTCAAGCCATTCGTGGTGTGGCAGGACGAGAGCAGCAACGCCAGTCCCAATCCGATCAGACCCCCAAATTCCAAACACAATACCGATATCATCGGCGGCTCAGCCATCGAAATAACACCATCGGCCCATCTAATAATGGAAGTAATTGCCCCATGGACTGAACCCTTCTTGGCCTACCTTAATAGGCGAGAGCTCCCCAAGGATCAGAATGAGGCTCGCTACATTGTTCGGCGTTCGAAAGCCTATAAGATCCATGAAGGAGAGCTCTACAAGAAAAGTGCTACCGGAGTCCTTCAAAGATGTATCTCTGAAGAAGAGGGACGGCAACTCCTGGCTGAGATCCATGCTGGTCTGGGCGGTCACCATGCTACGGCTCGGGCCCTTGTAAGTAAGGCCTTTCATATAGGTTTCTTTTGGCCGATGGCCCGAGTAGATGCACAGGACCTTGTCCAACGCTGTGTCGGATTCCAGCTTTTTGCCAATCAAAGCCATATGCCGCTGTCGGTGTTCTGGAAACGAGGGTCCCCAGACTTGCCTACCTGTGGCCCATGGCGTGGCTCTGCGAGCGGGCCCGTACGGCCCACCTTCACCAGCAAGGACTCAAGACCCTTGCGAGGGGCCAAGCCTCGCGAGGCAGACGACACAAGACCTCCTCGGGAGCCGCCTCACCAGGCTGGCTCGCGAGGGGCGAAGGGATCAAGGCAAGACAAACATCCCGAGGTTCCAGTGACGTGAGCCATGACGACCAAGGCCAGGCGGGCGCCAGCGTGCACAATGTCCTTGTTTCCACTTTGGTGCTAAGGAGGCCCTAGCATCAGGCAAAGGTTTCCATATCGGTGCAACAAGACCAAGACTAGCAAGACGGCAGGACGGAGGTCACCATGGAGCCCAAGGCGGCGTCACCACCAGAGCCTTTGGTAGGCGAAGACTACTTTTGTTAGGACAAGCTGTACTAGATGTCCCCTTTCAAATTGGTCGTTGTTGGTCCCTTCCCACTCAATATTTGGGGAGAGGACCAGGGCCTCCATAAATAGGACTAGCCACCATGTTAGAGGGGATCGATCCATCCTGATAAGCACAAGTTCACCAAGCACAAGAGCACCTCTCCTCAGGAGGATGTTCTTCCCCTTGTACTGTTCATCCTCAGCCCAAGAGGCAATCCACCACCACCACACTAGAGTAGGGTATTACACCACAACGGTGGCCTGAACCAGTATAAATCTTGTGTCTTGTGTGTTGTGAGTTCGGCGCACCACAAGTGTTTGAGGGCGTGATCAGTGAGGGAGAGATCTTCGCACGCACCCCAGTGTTTGAACCTTAAGGGTTTTGCCGGAACCCGAAATCTGAAATTTGGTGCGCTAGGTTGAGATTGCCGGAACCCGAAAACATCGACAAGAAGGTTGAGATTGTGGTTGAGAAGAAATCATCTCAGACAGTCGCAACAGCGGTAGCTGCCACAAAATAGGTAGTTCCAGATTTGTTTACTTCCTTGGTGACGGGCGTTATCACTTGGACAAGGCAAAATCCAGAAAAAAATGCAGAGGACTTTCCCCTTGCTGACTTCTTGGGGAGTTGCTCGACTAGCGTTGCACCAGCACCTGCTCCCGCACCGGCTCGTGCACCAGACGTGCTCGGTGGTGCTTCGTCTTTGGCTGAGCTCGACGCCCTCATGGTATCTGTCACACCAACCCCCTTCATATAAATGTATAATCTCCCGTTTTCATTGCCTTTCGGATGTCTCACGTCGCAGACTTTTCTTTGCAGGCCGACGAAACCCCCTGCACCATATTGTACACCATCGGCGACCAAAAGGTAGACGTGGGGAAGGCGACGATAATGGAGCCAAAGGAACCATTGTTCCATAGCCGGCCGATCCCCTCGAACGTCTTCAAGGTTTCCATGGCCAGTGTCAAACTGGGCCTCGAGAATTTGCCTCCTCAAACATGGCTTGGTGATTGTTACAATGGGTGGGTCCTGTTGTGGCCAAAGAGTCTGCTTCGTCTGGAGGCGGCCGGGAGCACACCCACGAGCACGCAGCCTCAGCAAGGTATGAACATCAACACCCCACCTACCCAATTAGCATCGGGTGTCGGGTTGGGTGATAGCGGATGGGGTAAGGAGGAGGCTCCATTAGTCGCTGATGACGTCGCCATGGATGAGGATGAGGACGACGATGGCGCTGAACAATATGTCTATACTGGCGCCTCCTCAGTGTTTGAGCGTCATGAGTTGGTGCCTGAATTGCCGTCTGAACGTATTATGGACAACCTTCCGGTAGTAAATAAGTCTAGGAAGAGAGCGAGGAAAGGAAAAAAAGCTGATTCTATGATCCATCCGCCTCAGCAGCCTCGGCTTCAGGACCGTATAGATATCCCCGATGCAGATAAATGGCATATCCCCGATCAACCAATCCTACCTGCAACAGCGCTACAGGTCAGATTCAGCGATCTAAGGAGACTTCATGACGATGTGCTGCGGGTAGAGAAAGGCCTCATCGCCTCGAAAGATCCAGGATACCCACTCTACGTGGTTAACGTTCCGCGGCAAATGTCGTACATTGACAGCTTCCCCACGGATAAGTTCTTCCTCCGATTCGATTACATATTCGACATGTTTCACGTGAAGAAGCTGGATTTTTCGTTTGTCCGCCATTATGCCTTGCACATGAACTACATCATCGGGGTTGAGCAGATATCTCTCATATTTGTGTCGCTGACCCGTACTAAATGCACGAGGGCTTCTTGGGAGTCTGCACAAAGCACGGTGAATACGCGCGGGATTACATCGTCAGTTTCATGCTCGCCAATAAGGACAAGGAGGCGATTCTCGTGCCTTATCATCCCGTGTAAGTCATCCGCGCTGCTATCCTTCCTTCGATTTCAATCATTCATTTGCACGATGGAGGCTAATTAATTTGAGGTGTACTTATTTTGCGCAGCGGCAGGCGCGCCGTCCTCATCATCCTCTACCCCCGATTCTCCCATGCTCTTTACTTGGACTCGTCGAAGAACATTCACAAAAAGGATTACACCCACATCAAGGATGTTCTCGATAGTGCTATGTTTTACTACCAAGCAGGGGGTGGAGAGGTCAGGGACAAGAAGAGAAGGGGCGGCAGGGTCGCCTTCGGCCATAAGACCGACTTCTGCTGCATCCAGCAACCGAACGATTCTCTTAATGATGGATTCGATTTCCTACACCACATGCTGGAGTACAGACGGGATCACTAGAACCTTCGCATGTCACCTAGATCCGGTGATGCCCATATTCTACAATGGGCAAAGGACATAGGAGATATCAAGGATCATCGACTTCGAGCTGAGTTCTATAACATCCAGCGCGAACTTGCCCAAATCATCATGAAGGAGGTCGTCGGAAAAATAGGGATGTTCTACGGAGAAGGAAAAAAGTCGCGGGAAGACGTCCGAACATGGATAGCCTCTCAGTGTCTCGACATGAAGCCTTTCACTAAGCTCGAGGACTATCTCCCTGACTTGGATGGATGGAATGACATGTTGGAGTGATTGTCGGTATATCACAATGTGTCCGTTTAGTCCATACTTTCTGTATGACAAAACTTTGAGTTATGCACGGTGAAACTTTATTTGTGATGTAATTAAACCATCCTCCTCCTCGACTAGCGAAAATCACTCTAGTTAGGGCATTTTGGGGTACGATGAACTTTGTTATTTATGCTTATGATATGTTGTTTCTATTTTTGCCAAGTCTGTCTCTTTCTGTTGCTCAACTATATATGTTGCATATCATCGACTCATGTGATGATGCAGGTGCATAGATCATAGATGGCAAAGAAGTGCTACGCCATGAGTATATATACGACAAGTGGCCGGAGTGGCCGGAGTGCTAACGCGAGAGAGGGATACGAACTCATGTACTCAAAGTGATAGCTCTTCTCGCGTATATCATTGTTTAGATGGATGACGATGTATTTGCAAGTAATCGACACTTGTATCGCTATTTTCGAGATGATGACGAGAGACCACTTTGTGTTGGATGATGATTATGATGATGACATGATTTGATGAGACTATGTATGTATATGCTATGATTACATTTGTATGTGTATGATATGCTAAAGATTATTGTATAAAGCCTATTCAAATACAAAACAAATATGCAGGGAAAAAACTAATAAAACTAGTAGTAGCGAGGGGGGGAAATTTAGAAGTAGCGGCGACCTACCAGTAGCGCTTCCCAGTAAACAGCGCTGCAGATAATATCAACAGCGACCTTTTCTAAAGAGCGCTACAGCTATTCATGTATAGAAGTAGCATGGGACAACATGCGCTACTGCTATACGTTAACTGTAGCGCCTTATTAGTAGCGCTGGTCCCCGCGCTACTGAGAGGCCCAAAACCCGCACTGTTGCTAGGCTTTTCCCTAGTAGTGCATGTCAGACGCTCGTCGCGCCCGAGCTGAGCGCCAGGCCGCCCTCGCCGCCCGCGTCACCCAAACGGCTCCTGTCGGCGGGCCTCCCCATCGTTCTCTGTCACCCGCCACCAACGCCGCCACCGGCCTGACGGGGAACGAGCAGCAAGCATCCTCGTTGCACCCCTCAGTGTGGCGGGACGGCCGCACCGCCACTCCATTGCTGACCCCCGCCGGTTCCTCATCTCACGCTCGTCACGCTCCCATGGACGCGCGGGCCGTGCTACTCAGGGCACGCGAGCTCCTGCATTACCACACAGTTGACGACCTCTATGAGGACTGGATGGACCACATCGCCGAGCTCGTCAGCACCGCATGGGGCTCCCCTGCACCGTCCCTTTCGTTGCCTCGTCCACCGCCAGCTACAGGCGACGTAGCTCATGCAGCACCTCCAGCACCCCTGCAACAAGATGACGCCCTGGCGCCAAGGCGCGCGGCTCCGCGGCACGACCCGCCGCGCCAAGGGCCCGCGCGTGAAGAAAGAAGATGTCAAGAAGTTCCTCGACCGCAAGAGAATGATCCACCGGTCCCCGCACCGCCGCGTCAGGATTGCTTGATGCGGCAGGGCCATGCACCACTTGCCAGGCACCAAGACCAGGCTCCACCTCCACGGTGGGCCCCGGTGACCACGACCAGCTGCCGCGCCTTCACACCTGAGCTGTGTAGCATCGCCTGACCGGGCAAGTTCAAGCCGGATCTGCCTCCTCGCTACAACAGCACCCCCGACCTCGTAGAGTTCTTGCAGGTCAACAAGATGAGCATCGAGGCGGCCAACAGCGATGAGAAAGTCATGGCGAACTAGCACTCAAGGACGGCGCTCGTTCGTGGCTCCTAAACCTGCCTCCGGGCTCGATCTCCTCCTGGGACGAGATGCGCGACCGCTTCGTTGCCAACTTCCAGGGCACTCGCGACCGCCCCCCGCCCATGGGTGACCTGCACCGCGTCAGGCAACAATCGGGAGAGACCCTCCAGAAGTACATACATCGCTTCAATAACATCCACCTCAAGATCCCCAAGGTGACGGATGAGGCCATCATCTCGGCATTCTCTAATGGCGTCCACGAAGTCAAGATGAAGGAGGAGCTCGCCATCCACGAGGAGCTGTGCATATCCCTGGAGCTGTTCAACCTGGCGACCAACTGCGCAAGGGCTGAGGAAGGGCGCCTTTCCCTCCTCGAGCTCCCAGCTGCCGACCCGGAGGAGAAGAAATCCAAGGCCAAGGACATGAAGCGCAAGGGAGTCATTGTGCTCGCGGCGGAGCCGGACACGAAGCGCGGCACAGACCAGCCTGAGTCATCCAAGGGCAACCGACCGTTCTGCGCCTTCCACAATGTGCACAGCCACAACACCAACGATTGTCAAGAGCTCAGGGCAATTCGCGACGGACGCTTTGGTCGACGCCCCGAGCGCAACGACCGAGGCTACGGCCGAGGAGGAGGACGTGGCGGAGGACGCTGGGACAACCATGGCCCACGCCAGGAGTGGTGCGACCGACCTCGTGAGGATCGCCCTTAGGGCAACCCCGGTCTTCCTCCGCTGCCGCCACCACCAAGAAGGAACGACGACCACCACTAACACGAGGGGGCTAGGGGATTCCAGGAGCCGCGTGCTATCGCCTGCATCCTAGGCAGAGCTCAAGTCCCAGCCTCACAGGGTATCTTCAACCAGTTTGATCGCGAGGTGAACGCAGTCCTCCCCAAGCTCGAGGCCACTCGCCCGCTCAGGTGGTCCAAGTGTGCCATCACTTTTAGTTCGGCAGATCAGCTCAAGTGCGTAGCTACCGCTGGTGCTCTCCCAATGCTTTGTTCACCCGTCATCAGCAACATGCAAGTCACCAAGATTCTCAATGATGGCGGCGCAGGGCTCAACGTCCGGTCCGTCGAGACGTTCGAAAACCTTCAAGTGCCATACGATCAGCTTCAGCCCACTAAGCCCTTCTCGGGCGTGACTGACGGCTCCACCACGCCGATAGGGCAGGTCTGCCTTCCCATCACCTTCGGAGAACGCAACAACTACAGGACCAAGCTCATCGACTTCGTCGTCACCCACATCTGTCTGCCATACAATACCATCCTCGAGTATCCAGCCATGGCCAAGTTCATGGCAGTGACACACCACGGCTACAACGTCCTCAAGATGCCAGGGAGCGGCGGGATCATCACAGTCCCCTGCGAAGAAAGAGATGCGGTGTGCTCCCTCGAGCGCACCTTCCAAGCAGCGTCAATCAAAGACCCCGACAACAATGCAGCTCGGTACCCTCCTAAGGTCGTCCTCAAAAATAAGAAGAAGCAGCTACTCCATGCCGGACCTCGGGAGGGCAGCGCCGCAAGTGGTACCACGTGAGGATCAGCGCCCACACCTGGGGCGCCTCCCTCTGTCGCATAGGAAGGACTGCCCGGTGCCCTCCTCGGGCAGGGCTCGGGGGCTCTCTTCTGGAGGGCCTCAGACCATGCCAACATCACGAGAGAGGCGCTTGGGCACCACATGGAGGCGTGCTTCGTGGCACATTTCCCTCAGGAGGGCGCCAAGCGAAGAGCGCCTGGCGCTCAGGAGTTCGTCGATGAAGCCACTCAGGAGCTTCAGGAGGCAAGAGCAATTCGCGGTGACCACCGCCCACCTGGCACTGCTCCCAACCCTGGCGAGGGCTGCGCGTCTGTATCCACATCCTAGGGCTCAACTGGGCCGCATCTCAGGAGCGCTTCTGGCCTTCGCGTGTTGGGCGCTGCGAAGGTCCACCTCACAACTATGTTTGCATGCCGTTCGGCCTGCCGAGTGTGGCTGCTGCCTTCCAGCGCAGCCTGCGGAGCATCATGGCGGGTCAGGAGGCCAGGCACCACGCAGTCCTGGCGGAGATCCAGACGGTTCTCAGGAGGCAACACGAGCCTCCAGAGCCTCCTCAGGCTCAGGGCCCCGGTCGCTCATGAGGAGCAACCCCTGCGCCACGCATCTTCAGCTACCCCAACATGCCTTCAACAATAGAACCAGGTGACACTTTCCAAGTTTATTTAGCTGGGAGCGCCCCCAGGGCTGCATCATTTCCAGGCCACGTGGGTCCATCCCTATGGCATGTACCCCTTTTTATGTCTTTAGCCTACCTTGCTGGGGGCGCCCCTCGGGCTGCATCATCCCCAAGCTGCTCGGGCCTGGCCCAGTGGCACATACCGTTCATGCATGATTGTCACCTACCACAGGAGCCGCGCACCGGCCGTCTTTCTTCAGGACCCTTCGCATGAGAGGGTTAGGCACGGCGTCTGTGCTCAGGCCCGTCCCTGCAGCGTCGATAAATCCAATGGCTGAGCTCTGTCTGGCGGGCCGGCCCCGTTCATGTCACCTCCTGGGGCCGTTGGTTCTTGGCTTTCTCACACGATAACCTCAGGAGATTTGTACGGCACAAGTTGTCTGACCGCCTTGCAGGACCAACACAGTGAACAAGAATCAAGACCAGGCGCAACCCGCCTTGGGGAAGGGCCTCGTGAGTCCCGTGCTGGCTCACGAGTGCCCAGACACACCTCGTCTAGCCCTTCCGTACAAACCACGTGTCAGGGCAGGGTTGTACACGCCCTGGGGGCTCTCCGCAATAAGGAGTCCCCTCCCACAAGCCGGCAATGGACGGGCGATTACCGTGGCGATTTGTTCCGCTCCTCGCGCTAACCTGCAGGAACTTCTTGAGGACTACAGTGGGCGTTACCACGGACTCTATCTCTTCTCCCATGCGATTCGCTTGCACATTAAAAGGGGGGGCCCTGAGCATCGTGCCTCGGGAGCTCCTACTGGCTCTCCAGCCCTCAGCCCCTGGCCTTGACCACGGTATCGCGACCTGGCATACTAGCGGCGGTTGAGCTCGCTCGAGGACCGGGACCTGAGGACGCAGAGAACTCAGGAGAGCATGGAGAAGAGGGGGAGGCTCGCACAGGCCTAACCTAGCTACCCAACAGCGGCCGACACCCAAGTCGGGCGCAACGCGAGGAACCAGCTCCGGAATGCCAAGATAAGTCTTGTACCTAGACCGACCTAGCTCTACGGCATAAGATCCTCGCCTTTTCACTGCCCTGCTGCAGCAACGCCGCCTCCCGTTCCCATCCTCAGGTAGCTGCTTGCATGCTAAAGGGGACCTCTTGAGCATCGCGCCTCAGGAGCTCTTACTAGACCTTGGGCCGCTCACCTCCTGGCTTTGACCACGGCATTGTGACCTGGCATACCAGCGATGGCTGCAGCCTTCCTGGGGACCGGGACCAGTCAGCGTAGAGCACCAAGCTGCCGCGGGGTTGGAAAGGGGAGACCTAGCCTCAGGAGGATGGGCGTTCTCAAATTTTCGTAATAAGAACGATATGGACAAAGGACATTACAAACACTTTACACACCCCCATGGGGTCCGTTTCGATTCCTCGCGGGGAACAAAGGGAAAGGAATCCCTAGGAGCTCTATATACACGTGTCGGACATCGCCGATGCCATCATCAACAATGGGCCATGGAAGGCCGGCGCCAACCCCATCCAGATCAACGGCAGCGGCGGCCAAACACGGCAATTTTTCCCCGGGCCCGACGAGAGCTCGGGGGCATGTAGCTGTTGTCGCTTGTCTCCAGAGACTCCACGAGCTCGGGAGAGTCACTGGACCACCAGGAGTCATCGATGTCGCTGGAGGAGCTGCAGGTGAGGCCTGCGGCAGGCCCGGCGCCCGCCGTTGTGCCGTCCTGGCGACCTCCTTCAGGGCAGCACTCCAAGCGGCGGCCTTCCTCATCAAAAACCTTGAAGAATAGCATGGAGGCGCCGTCATACTCAAAGTGGATGGCGAGGGCGCCGTTCGCACGGCAGGCTCGGGTGATCTCGCCCCAGCCTCGAGTCATGAAGATCCTCCCAGAGGCGACAGCCTCAACTTCCGCTCCAGTCGTCGGGGCGTCGCAGTCGGCGTGCTGCAGCCAAAGCTCGAGAGGGCCTCTTGGCGGCATCTCGGCGGTGAAGAACTGCGGAAGGCTAATCCAAGTGCTTGGGGGCATCGCCGCCCACAACACGAACTCGCGCGAGGAGTCCGCAGCATGGACCCCTGGGGCGACGGCGTGCGCCTCCGCGGCACGGCGGCCACGGCCCTGGCGCGGGCGGCGGTGCTCATCGCTCCTCCCTCCGGAATCATCGGTGTGAGCATACAAGGGCAACGGGTACCTAGGAGGCGGCCTTTCGTACCACGGCCGCGACACCACCAGCCTCACGACCATCTTGTGATGATGGGGCCTCCTCTTCTTCGGTGGGAGCAGCTCGGGCTCATTGAGGGGAGCCTTGCCTTTCTCCATGGCCGAGAACCTCCAAATCGGCGCCATGACTGCGTCAGCAAGGAGTGGAGCAAGAAAGGGGAAGAAGCAGGAGGAGAAAGGAAGAGACGGGTGATGGGGGCTCCGCCCCCACCTCCCATTTATAGCCAAGGGGAGGCAAACCTCCGGCCTCCATGATCTAATGTAATAATGATGGTTTTTCCCCACATGTAGTAGGGACTCGTCAAGTCGGGCAGTTGCCGAGGCAGGGTGGGGAAGCGGAGACGCCCACATCCAATCAACCGCCATGCGTCGACCAAGGCCGCGGGCTATTGGGGCCCGTGGTGCTTTGCACTTGCCCTTTGGCTTCGCCTCAAAGCCAGGCCCGAGCGCGCCTTGGTCCCGGGGGCTACTGTCGGCGTTCTGGGAACGGGGGTCCCCAGACTTGCCTGCCTGCGGCCCACGGCGTGGCTCTGCGAGCGGGCCCGTACGACCCACCTTCACCAACAAGAACTCAAGACCCTCGCAAGGGGCCAAGCCTCGTTATGCGGATGACACAAGACCTCCCCAGGAGCGGCCTCACCAGGCTGGCTCGTGAGGGGCAGAGAGATCAAGGCAAGACAAACCTCGCGAGGTTCCAGTGACGTGAGCCATGACGACCAAGGCCAGGTGGGCACCAGGCGGGCGCCAGCACGCACAGTTTCCTTGTTTCCACTTTGGTGCTAAGGATGCAAGCGCAGGCGAGGAGTTTCGAGGCATCAGGCAAAGGTTTCCATATCTGTGCAACGAGCCAAGACCAGCAGGACGGCAGGACGGAGATCACCATGGATCCCAAGGCGGCGTCACCACCAGAGCCTTTGGCAGGCGAAGACTACTTTTGTCAGGATAAGCTGTACTAGTTGTCCCCTTTCAAATTGGCCGTTCTTGGCTCCCTTCCTGCTCAATATTTGGGGAGAGGGCCAGGGCCTTTATAAGTAGGACTAGCCACCATGTTAGAGGGGATCGATCCATCCTGATAACCACAAGTTCACCAAGCACAAGAGCACCTCTCCTTAGGAGGCTTCTTCCCCTTGTACTGTTTATCCTCAGCCCAAGAGGCAATCCACCACCACCACACTGGAGTAGGGTATTACACCACAATGGTGGCCCGAACCAGTATAAATCGTGTGTCTCATGTGTTGTGAGTTCGTGTGCCTATCCTAGAGATCGCAAAGTGTTTGAGGGCGTGATCAGTGAGGGAGAGATCTTTGCACGCACCCCAATGTTCAAACCTTAAGGTTTTTGCCGGAATCCGAAAGCCGATAGCCGCCTACCGCTCTACAAACAATCCCCATTACTTGCCCTTCTGCAGTCTGGGGGATTTATATGGTCAGACCCCTTAAACGAGGAAGCCACAAGAAAAAATATCTACTGGTCATGGTAGATACGTTCACCAAGTGGATAGAGGCCAAGCCAGTTAAAACGGCCGAAGCCAGACCAGTGATAGACTTTATATCCGGTGTCGTGCATCGTTATGGTGTCCCACACAGCATCATCACCGATAACGGCTCCAATTTTATAGCCGATAAAGTGAAAACCTGGTGTGCTAACCTGGGCATTAAGCTCAATTACACCTCCGTCTATCACCCACAAACAAACGGTCAAGTTGGACGAGCTAATGGCCTTATCATGAGCGGCATCAAGCCTAGACTAGTGCGGTCTTTGAAGGAATCGGACAAGCACTGGGTTGAGGAGCTCCACTCCGTACACTGGGGGCTGCGGACCACGCCCAGTCGCACTACCGGATACACACCATTCTTCATGGTGTACGGCGCAGAGGTCATTTTACCCTGCGACATCATTCATGACTCACCTCAAGTGCGCATGTACGAAGAGAGAGAGGCCGATATCGATCAGCAGGATAGTCTAGATGCCCTAGAGGAGGAGCATGATGTTGGAAAAGCCCGTTCTGCATTCTATCAACAACAGGCTCACGGATACCAAAGCAGAGAAGTGCGGGCCAATACTTATAATGTTGGTGAACTCACTCTACGCTTGCCAGAAAAGAAAAAGGACAAACTCAAGCCCAAGTGGGAGGGTCCCTTCATCATAGATGAGGTTCTCACTAGAGGAGCATACAGCATGCGTGATGCATTTGACAATCGCCTAGAGCCGAACCCGTGGAATGCCGCAAAACTCCGAAGATTCTACGCCTAGAGCCATACTCTTTGTTCGTCTTCTTCTCCCTTTGTCTTCATTTTTACCCTCTTTAATTTTTCTCTAGCTCTTTAGCTCTTGTGCAGCCAACCGCACACCTAAGATGTGCACATCCTTAAATGTATACACTCATAATACCTGGGGGCTTCTTTTACAGAAGCTTATTATTATTTTCCGAGCATCAAGCTCAGCACATATGTGTCCTCTTCCGCATATGTACCTTTTCTTCGCCATTATATGCATTGTTGTGACTTAAGTTTTTGCCAAGCTGGGTTGCCTGGCTCCTGTGCTTATGCCCTACGTTCCCGTTTGTTCGGCTACGGCATAAAGGGAGCACCTCTGCGATTGTTACAGCCGGGTCATCCGGACTTGTACCTCAGACTGGGTGAAGCCGAAAGCTAGCGTTCTTAAGGGAATATTTGGTCGGTGAACTAAAGACGTTTTACCTTCATCACACCATGAACCCCCAGATGTTACGTATACTGCGATTTTTCAATCATAGTTCACACATGCATACTAACGCATATCCGCCCATGGAAAGGAACCCTTAACGGAACTATTATCCCTGGAAGATGTTTCTTACAATCAACATGTAATATAACATAGCTAGCCGGATAAAACTTGTCTATTTAAGCAACTATGAACCCTATGCCTAGTTTCCATGCATACCCCGGTCTATATTACCGAGCGGGTATTCAGAAACACTCCACACCTTCGGGTCCAGAGGTCGAAGCGAAAAGGTCTGCCATGATAATCGTTTTATAATTCGGCTAGGGACAAATTTGTCAAATGAAGTACATAGTCACTTGGACTCAAAAACTTCTTCCTCTATGTTGTCTAACAGACTGTCTAGCTTACAATCCTGTTGGGAAAACTTGGAGGCTATCTTTACTTTGTCATATACCAGGCTAACGGGAATTTCTTTTCCATCTGACCCCCAAGGTCCAACCCGGGCCATATTATTTGGATCAAGCTTGATGTACCGTGTTTTTACCATGGCCCAAGCCTCTCGCGCACCTTCTCAGTAGGCTGAAATCTTCCATAATCGAAAGCGCCGCCGAGCCCCTTGGAATAGCTTCACAAGCTCCTCCATACTTCCTGAGGGGAGGCGAATGGCCACAAAGCCTTGGCAATGCTCCGCATTGCTTGCCGAGCTCACTCGTGAACTTGGGACAGCTGTTGGAGCAGATCGCCTTGAGATCCGGACATTCCCTCTTCGGGACGGCCAGTCAGCATACCTGCAGACATAAATCTGTTAGCTCATTTTTCCGCCGAATTTCACGAAGGTAAGTTCGAAAGCATATTGAATATGCCACCTCGTAGCCTCTTATTCTCCTTTAGGGCATCAACCAGCTGGGCTTGTACATCTTTTAGCTCTTCGCCCATTAGGATGTTGGAATCCTGCAGCTTGTTCTTGTCATCCCTCACCCGCGTCAGCACATGTTCGCCTGCTACCTGTTGCCTTTTGGCCTCCTGTTCACCAGCCTAGGTGACTTTCAGTTTCTCTCTCAGTTGATCTACTGATCCTGTCAGTGGAAACACAACAGTATTAATATTAATGGTATATGATCATACTTTTTCTGGATGGAGGGAAACATTACCAGGAGGTGCCTCCTTGGATTTCTCCAATTCGGCGGTAGCCGTAGCTAGCTAGGTCCGACACATTTCCAGCTCTTGAGACAGCAGGTTGTTCTTATCTGTAAGTGCCTGATTATACATGATCCTTAAATCAGTTGTATCAACTGCTTCAAGTCTCGGGGGCTACTGCTATATGATTACAAAGGATGTACAATGCGTACTTACCCGCATATCTTTCAAATGCTAGTCTGTGGCTCTGGTAAGCCCGTCCTGAGTAGCTCGGATGTATGTATCAGCCAAGCTGAAGGCATTAAATGCCTCTTTTGTAAAATCGGGGTCGCGAAGAGCGGCACTCCGGCGCCGGTGATTCATGGCGCTCTTCACTTCAGAGTTCATCATGGACATATCATCTGAATCCTCCGTAGAAGGACAATCCGGTGTCACTCCCATGCTAGCCCTCGTCCTTAGGGCAGGTTCTGGAATCTGACTAGTGGAGGCGCGACCGGCAGGATCCCCAGACATAGTCTGGCGAACGCTCTTCCTGATAAGATGTAGTGGATAATGTCACAATTCGATGTGACGGCCAGGAGGCATATTTGAAAAGCCATACCTCTTCGATGAAGGTTTGGCCATGTTATCATCTGCCTTCCTCTTTGACGACTTGTTCGGCATGGGCGTCGCGCTCTTACGAGACGCCTCTAGTGTAGCATGGCGCGCCGAGCGCCTCTCCCCTTTGGAGCACGAGACAGTGCAGTGGGTGAGGTACAGTCAGGAAGCTCTTTCGGAGGAGATGTCTCCTGATTACTTACATGTGAGGCAGGAAGGAGGCCGGGATAGTCGGCCACGATTGGCACTACTCTGCCATCATAGCTCGCCTGGTAGAATACTCCCTCCTCAAGCTCTACAAATATGTCCGGATCCTCTTTGTATCCGGGGTCAAGGTCCCGGTTACGGTTCTCCGGCTGTGGAGCGGGGCTATAGATCCCCGCTATAACCTTCTGCCATTCCTGTTGCAAATGGACGGGTTAATGCCAATTAAACATGACTCAGGGAGAGGATTGAGTAGAGTGATGGGATTAAAACTCACCCAGCTAGAAGTATTGTACATAGAAAATCCTTCCCGAAGTGTAAGACGAGTGAACTCCTCTTTCTCCCCTTTATACAGATCAGCCAATATTGCAGCTAGGGCGGTAAGGGAATCCGGACCCTTTCGTCCACAGCGCGAGGCGTCGTCTTCCCCATTGTAGTGCCACATGGGAAGCCCCCTAAATTGGAGCGGCTGAACACCTCGCACTATGGAAGTGGCCATTACCTCAATTATTGAAAATCCGGACTGGGCGAGTGTCCTTATCTTTCCCATTAATTGTTGGACTTCTGCACTATCTTCCTCCTCGAGGCTCCGAGGGCGCCAGTTGTGGCGTTTCTTCAA
The DNA here is from genome assembly GCF_018294505.1 of Triticum aestivum. Lineage (NCBI taxonomy): Eukaryota > Viridiplantae > Streptophyta > Magnoliopsida > Poales > Poaceae > Triticum > Triticum aestivum. The sequence goes on from NC_057794.1 coordinate 168,162,242, forward strand.
TGGAGCACTAGTAAATTCGGGAAGGCCCATTCGAACGGGGTTAGGGAGAGCGACGTACTCAATATAGAACCACTCTGAGGGCCACTCTTCGGACGCCTTCTTCGGTGTGCCGGATAAGTATCCGGTCCCAGCTATGCGCCATATTTCAGCGCCGCCCACCTCAAATATAGATCCCTTTTGGGATCAAGGGACGAGGCAGAACAATTTCCTAAATAGCTCGAAATGGGCCTCGCAGCCCAGGAATAGCTCGCAAAGAGCAACTTAGCCTGCGATGTGTGGAATGGAGCCCGGCGTGAGATTGTGCAATTGGAGGCTGTAGTACTCCAGAATACCTCAAAGGAAGGGGTGGATTGGAAACCCGACGCCTCTTATTAAGAAGGATATAAAGCACACTCGCTCCCCCCTGGCTGGATTGGGGAAATTTTCCGCTAGGGCTTCACCCGTAAAAGAGGTTAATCTTGCCCGGACCGGGACTAGATCCGTGGGGGGAGGAATCCTTGCGTTTGAAGCTTACTTAGCTGGCCGTGGGATACTGAGAATTTCCCCCAATCACCTTTTTCGGAGCCATGGGGGCGGGAGGAAGAACTAGGAACGCTAGCCATGCTGGAATGGTTTCTCCAAGCAACCTCTAAGGATTTTCCACTCGATGTGGAATGGGATATGAGATCTAGTCCCTTTAAATAGACGCCCTTCTTACATGGCCAGGGTGGTATGTGCAAAAAGTACTCTGACCTTTCGTGTTCGCTCGACACGTGGAAGCTGAAGCGGTGGAGACGCAGAAGCCAATGGGTATGGCATTAAATGGAAAGACGAGTATGACTCTTCGGGTCAGACGCTTTGATGTGTTCGGAGGAAGAACCCGACTTGCAATGCTGAATACTATCAGCGCGCCGAACACATCGTCATTGAAGCCTAGTTCGGGGGCTACTGAGGGAGTCCTGGATTAAGGGGTCCTCGGGCGTCTGACCTATGTGACATGGGTCGAACTATTGGGCCATGAAGATACAAGATAGAAGACTTCCTCCCGTGTACGGATGGGCTCTCCTTTGCGTGGGAAGCAAGCTAGGCATCCAGATGTATTATTTCCTTCCTTTGTAACCGACTTTGTATAACCCTAGGCCCCTGCGGTGTCTATATAAACCGGAGTGTTTAGTCCTTAGGAACAATCACAATCATACAGGCAAGACTTCTAGGGTTTAGCCACAACAATCTCGTGGTAGATCAACTCTTGTAATCCTCATACCCATCAAGATCAATCAAGCATGACATTGGATATTACCTCCATCAAGAGGGCCCGAACCTGGGTAAAACATCGTGTCCCCTGTCTCCTGTTACTATCGACCTTAGACGCATAGTTCGGGACCCCCTACCCGAGATCCGCCAGTTTTGACACCGACAAGGGGAGCTGGCGAAGGAGATTGGGTGGACTAGTTGAGTGGAATGCGGGCGGACGATGGGGGGTGTTGGCGGCCTAGGTGAAAAGGGTGAAAAATAACCCCGGTCGCCGCGCGCGTGGAAAGGCCTATGCAAACGGTTGCCTCTAAGCGCTCGTGTGAACAAACAGAATAATTTTGGTTGAAATGAAGACGTGAGTTCATCGTTTCGCCGCTAAATTTTTTGCACGTAAACCAATCACAATTTTACCACGGGTTTGATTTGCTGGCGCATTTCAGGTCTCGTGGTTATATGTAAGACATTTTTTGGCATTTACCGTGTATGTTGGCATATAAATCAATTCCTAGCCGGACTGCATTTCCTGTTGAAAGGGATGAGGATTGTCGTTCAATCTGGGAGCATCCAACGGCGCAGACATATGATCCATGCCCCTTAGGTTCTGGCCAATCAGAACGCACGACTCAGATCACGCGCGCAGCGCGGGGGGGAATCGGCCAGGGTTTGGTAGGCACACGGCTTTCGTGTGTGAACCGTGTGCTATTTGAAAACTTTTTTGGGGGAGGCTCTATTTGAAAACATGTACATGTGTTGTCGAAAGGGATGAGGATCATTGTTTGATCAAGGAGAATCCAACGGTGCAGACGTACGATCCGTGGGGCTTGTGTTCCGGACAATCAGAACGCACGACTCAGATAGCGCGCGTGGCAAAGGTGTGGAGGGTGCATCGTCCACGGTTTAGTGTACACACGGCTTTCATGAGTGAACTGTGTGCTCTTTGAAAACATTTACATTACCTAACATCATATTTTTGTTCGAATGAAAACATGAGTTCATCGTTTTGCCTCCATATTTTTTCCACGATAAGAAATCATGAGTATAGTGGAGAGTGCCATATACTAGTATCATGAATATATAGTACATATGATACTAGTGTATGATACTACCTTTAATTAATTATAGCGCATAGTATAATACATAGAGTATAGTATCATATTTAGATCATATTTATTGCCATGCATGACGCAAATTAGCATCGCATTTAACATGATACGGTATCTACCTACTATATGTTACTCTAACCCTCTTTATATATATTTAATTCTTTGCCACATCAGCATACTTGCTATTTCCGAGTGCATGACATCATCGGCCACTATGGCCAGCCTTATATACTGGGGAGTATCATATACTATATATATATATAGTCATGCATATGATACTAGTGTATGATACTACGTACGTACCTTCATAGTGCATATATAGTATCATAAAGTAGTACTAGCTCCCTCTGTAACTAATATAAGAGCATTTAGATTACTAAATAGTGAACAAAATGCTCTTATATTAGTTTACGGAGGGAGTATATATCATAGATGACCGTATTTATGAACTGAGCCCTATAAGGCTAGTTGTAATGGGGAGTATTATATATATACTAGTAGTATCATGCGTGCATATATATGATAGTGTAGCTAGGATACTACTTCTGTAATGCATAGTATCATAAGTTAACATCTTAGGCTGCCTTACTAATTTTCATGCATCACACAAAGTAGTAGTACAACATTTAATATGACATGGTATCATGATATTGTAGCACATCCTCTCTTGTGTGCCACATCATCTAGAAAGTCTAGTTGGCATGCATGATACCGCTTGTGATAATACCATTACAACCACCCTAAACCGGAAAGGAGGGAGTATGAGACTAGCTACAATGGAGAGTAGTACATGTTGGGGAACACAGTAATTTCAAAAAAAAATCCTACGCACACGCAGGATCATGGTGATGCATAGCAACGAGAGGGGAGAGTATCGTCTACATATCCTCGTAGAGAGTAAGTAGAAGCGTTATGACAATGCGGTTGATGTAGTCGTACGTCTTCATGATCGACCGATCTAGTACCGAAGATACGGCACCTCCGCGATCTGCAAACGTTCGGCTCGGTGACGTCCCGCGAACTCACGATCCAGTAGAGCTTCAAGGGAGAGCCTCGTCAACATGACGGTGTGATGACGGTGATGATGTTGCTACCAGAATAGGGATTCGCCTAAGCACCGCTACGATATTACCGAGGTGGATTATGGTGGAGGGGGGCACCTTTATAATCACACGGTTACGTTGTGACGTTTGGTAGCACACAAAGTGTTCCTCCGGTATTCAGGAGTTGCATGATCTCATAGTCATAAGAACATGTATATTTATGGACAAAGCAATAGCAACAAACTAAACGATCATTGTGCTAAGATAACGGACAGGTCAAGTCAATCACATCATTCTCTAATGATGTGATCCCGTTATTCAAATGACAACTCATGTCTATGGTTAGAAAACATAACCATCATTGATTCAACGAGCTAGTGAAGTAGAGGCAAAGTAGTGACACTCTGTTTGTCTATGCATTCATACATGTACTAAGTTTCCGGTTAATACAATTCTAGCATGAATAATAAACATTTATCATGATATAAGGAAATATAAATAACAACTTTATTATTGCCCCTAGGGCATAATTCCTCCAGTCTCCCACTTGCACTAGAGTCAATAATCTAGATTACATTGTAATGATTCTAACACCCATGGAGTCTTGGTGTTGATCATGTTTTGCTCGTGAGAGAGGCTTAGCTAGCGGGTCTGCAACATTCAAGTCCGTATGTATCTTGCAAATCTCTATGTCTCCCTCCTTGACTTGATCGTGGATGGAATTGAAGCATCTCTTGATGTGCTTGGTTCTCTTGTGAAATCTGGATTCCTTTGCCAAGGAAATTGCACCAGTATTGTCACAAAATATTTTCATTGGACCCGATGCACTAGGTATGACCCCTAGATTGAATATGAACTCCTTCATCCAGACTCCTTCATTTGCTGCTTCCGAAGCAGCTATGTATTCAGCTTCACACGTAGATCCCGCCATGATGCTCTGCTTGGAACTACACCAACTGACAGCTCCACCATTTAATAAAACACATATCCGGTTTGTGACTTAGAGTCATCCGGATCAGTGTCAAAGCTTGCATCGATGTAACTGTTTACGATGAGCTCTTTGTCACCTCCATATACGAGAAACATATCCTTAGTCCTTTTCAGGTATTTTAGGATGTTCTTGACCGCTATCCAGTGATCCACTCCTGGATTACTTTGGTACCTCCCTGCTAAACTTATAGCAAGGCACACCTCAGGTCTGGTACACAGCATTGCATACATGATAGAGCCTATGGCTGAAGCATAGGGAACTCCTTTCATTTTCTCCCTATCTTCTGCAGTGGTCGGGAATTGAGTCTGAATCAACTTCACACCTTGTAATACAGGCAAGAACCCTTTCTTTGCTTGATCCATTGTGAACTTCTTCAAAAATTTATCAAGGTATGTGCTTTGTGAAAGTCCAATCAAGTGTCTTGATCTATCTCTATAGATCTTGATGCCCAATATATAAGCAGCTTCACCGAGGTATTTCATTGAAAAATTCTTATTCAAGTATCCTTTTATGCTATTCAGAAATTCAATATCATTTCTGATCAACAATATGTCATCTACATATAATATCAGAAATGATATGGAGCTCCCACTCACTTTCTTGTAAATACAGGCTTCTCCAAAAGTCTGTACCAAACCATATGCTTTGATCACACTATCAAAGCGTATATTCCAACTCCGAGAGGCTTGCACCAGTCCATAAATGGATCTCTGGAGCTTGCACACTTTGTTAGCACCTTTTGGATCGACAAAACCTTCTGGTTGCATCATACACAACTCTTCTTTAAGGTATCCATTAAGGAATGCAGTTTTGACATCCATTTGCCAAATTTCATAATCATAAACTGCGGCAATTGCTAACATGATTCAGACGGACTTAAGCATCGCTAAGGGTGAGAAGGTCTCATTGTAGTCAACTCCTTGAACTTGTCGAAAACCTTTTGCAACCAGTCGAGCTTTGTAGACAGTAATATTACCATCTGCGTCAGCCTTCTTCTTGAAGATCCATTCATTCTCTATGGCCTGCCGATCATCGGGCAAGTCAACCAAAGTCCATACTTTGTTTTCATACATGGATCCCATCTCAAATTTCATGGCCTCAAGCCATTTTGCGGAATATGGGCTCATCATCTCTTCCTCATAGTTCGTAGGTTCATCATGGTAAAGTAACATGACTTCCAGAACAGGATTACCATACCACTCTGGTGCGGATCTTACTCTAGTTGACCTACGAGGTTCGGTGGTAACTTGATCAGAAGTTTCATGATCATCATCATTAGCTTCCTTACTTACTGTTGTAGGAATCACTGGATCTGATTTCAGTGATGAACTACTTTCCAATAAGGGAGAAGGTACAAATACCTCGTCAAGTTCTACTTTCCTCCCACTATCTTCTTTCGAGAGAAACTCCTTCTCTAGAAAGGATCCATTCTTAGCAACGAATATCTTGCCTTTGGATCTGTGATAGAAGGTGTACCCAACAGTCTCCTTTGGGTATCATATGAAGACACATTTCTCCGATTTGGGTTCGAGCTTATCAGGTTGAAGCTTTTTCACATAAGCATCGCAGCCCCAAACTTTAAGAAACGACAACTTGGGTTACTTGCCAAACCATAGTTCATAAGGTGTCGTCTCGACAGATTTAGATGGTGCCCAATTTAATGTGAATGCAACCGTCTCTAAAGCATAACCCCAAAACGATAGCGGTAAATCAGTGAGAGACATCATAGATCGCACCATATCTAGTAAAGTGCGGTTACGACGTTCAGACACACCATTACATTGTGGTGTTCTAGGTGGCGTGAGTTGGGAAACTATTCCACATTGTTTCAAATAAAGTCCAAACTCATAACTGAAATACTCACCTCCACGATCAGATCATAGAAACTTGATTTTCTTGTTACGATGATTTTCCACTTCACTCTGAAATTCTTTGAACTTTTCAAATGTTTCAGACTTATGTTTCATCAAGTAGATATACCCATATCTTCTCAAATCATCTATGAAGGTGAGAAAATAACGATATCCACGGCGAGCTTCAATGTTCATTGGACCACATACATCGGTATGTATGATTTTCAATAACTCTGTTGCTCACTCCATTGTTCTGGAGAACGGAGTTTTAGTCATCTTGCCCATGAGGCATGGTTCGCAACTACCAAGTGATTCATAATCAAGTGATTCTAGAAGTCCATCAGAATGGAGTTTCTTCATGCACTTTAAACCAATATGACCTAAATGGTGGTGCCACAAATAAGTTGCACTATTATTATCAACTCTGCATCTTTTGGCTTCAATACTATGAACATGTGTATCACTACTATCAAGATTTCGTAAAAATAGATCACTCATGAAGGGTGCATGACCATAAAGATATTACTCATATAAATAGAACAACCATTATTCTCTGATTTAAATGAATAACCGTCTCACATTAAACAAGATCCAGATATAATGTTCATGCTCAGCGCTGGCACCAAATAACAATTATTCAGGTCTAAAACTAATCCCGAAGGTAGATGTAGAGGTAGCGTGCTGACAACAATCACATCGACTTTGGAACCATTTCCCACACGCATGGTCACTTCATCCTTAGCCAATCTTCGCTTAATCCGTAGCCCCTGTTTCGAGTTGCAAATGTTAGCAACGGAACCAATATCAAATACCCAGGCACTACTGCGAGCATTAGTAAGGTACACATCAATAACATGTATATCAAATATACCTTTCACGTTGCCATCCTTCTTCTCCGCCAAATACTTGGGGCAGTTCTACTTCCAGTGACCAGTTCCTCTGCAGTAGAAGCACTCAGTCTCAGGCTTAGGTCCAGACTTGGGTTTCTTCAGTTGAGAAGCAACTGGCTTGTTGTTCTTTTTTAAGTTCCCCTTCTTCTCTTTACCCTTTTTCTTGAAACTGGTGGTCTTGTTGACCATCAACACTTGATGCTCTTTCTTGATTTCTACCTCCGCAGCCTTTAGCATTGTGAAGAGCTCAGGAATCGTCTTATTCATCCCTTACATATTATAGTTCATCATGAAGCTCTTGTAGATTGGTGGCAGTTATTGAATAACTCTGTCAATGACACTATCATCAGGAAGATTAACTCCCAGTTGAGTCAAGTGGTTGTGGTACCCAGACATTCTGAGTATATGTTCACTGACAGAACTATTCTCCTCCATCTTGCAGCTGTAGAACTTATTGGAGAATTCATATCTCTCAATCCGGGCATTTGCTTGAAATATTAACTTCAACTCCTGGAACATCTCATATGCTCCGTGACATTCAAAACGTCGTCGAAGTCCCGGTTCTAAGCCGTAAATCATGGCACACTGAACTATCAAGTAGTCATCAGCTTTGCTCTACCAGGTGTTCATAACATATGGCGTTGCTCCTGCAACGGGTTTGTGACCTAGAGGTGCTTCCAGGGCATAATTCTTCTATGCAGCAATGAGGATAATCCTCAAGTTACGGACCCAGTCCGTGTAGTTGCTACCATCATCTTTCAACTTAGCTTTCTCTAGGAACGCATTAAAATTCAACGGAACAACAGCACGGGCCATCTATATACAACAACATAGACATACAAAATACTATCAGGAACTAAGTTCATGATAAATTAAAGTTCAATTAATCAAATTACTTAAGAACTCCCACTTAGATAGACATCTCTCTAATCATCTAAGTGATCACGTGATCCATATCAACTAAACCATGTGTGATCATCACGTGAGATGGAGTAGTTTTCAATGTTGAACATCACTATGTTGATCATATCTACTATATGATTCACGCTCCACCTTTCGGTCTCCAGTGTTCCGAGGCCATATCTGCATATGCAAGGCTTGTCAAGTTTAACCCGAATATTCCGCGTGTGCAAAACTGGCTTGCACCCGTTGTATGTGAATGTAGAGCTTATCACACCAGATCATCACGTGGTGTCTCGGCACGACGAACTGTAGCAACGGTGCATACTTAGGGAGAACACTTATACCTTGAAATTTAGTGAGAGATCATATTATAATGCTACCGCCGAACTAAGCAAGATAAGATGCATAAAGGATAAACATCACATGCAATCAATATAAGTGATATGATATGGCCATCATCATCTTGTGCCTTTGATTTCCATCTCCAAATCACTGTCATGATCACCATCGCCACCGGCTTGACACCTTGATCTCCATCGAAGCATCGTTGTCGTCCCGCCAACTATTGCTTCTACGACTATCCCTACCACTTAGTGATAAAGTAAAGCAATTACATGGCGATTGCATTTCATACAATAAAGTGACAACCATATGGCTCCTGCCAGTTACCGATAACTGTGTTACAACACATGATCATCTCATACAATAAAATTTAGCATCATGTCTTGACCATATCACATCACAACATGCCCTGCAAAAACAAGTTAGACGTCCTCTACTTTGTTGTTGCAAGTTTTACGTGGCTGCTACGGGCTGAGCAAGAAATGTTCTTACCTACGCATCAAAAACCACAACGTGGTATAGTGATTGCTTTTTGATCTTCAGAAAGAACCCTGTTCATTGAATCCAATTCAACTAAAGCTGGAGAAACAAACAACCACTAGCCACCTGTGTGTGAAGCACGTCGGTAGAACCAGTCTCGCGTAAGCGTACGCGTAATGTCGGTCTGGGGTGCTTCATCCAACAATGCTGTTGAATCAAGAATCAACTAGTGACGGCAAGCAATATGTATATACCCACACCCACAACTTCTTTGTGTTCTACTCGTGCATATAACATCTACACATAAACCTGGCTCGGATGCCACTGTTGGGGAATGCAGTAATTTCAAAAAAAATTCCTACGCACACGCAAGATCATGGTGATGCATAGCAACGAGAGGGGAGAGTATCGTCTACGTACCCTCATAGACCGTAAGCAGAAGCATTATGACAATGTGGTTGATGTAGTCGTACGTCTTCATGGTCAACCGATCTAGTACCAAAGATATGGCACCTCCGCGATATGCACGCGTTCGGCTCGGTGACGTCCCGCAAACTCACAATCTAGTAGATCTTTGAGGAAGAACTTTGTCAACATGATGGCGTGATGACGGTGATGATGTTGCTACCCGAATAGGGCTTCGCCTAAGCACCGCTATGATATTACCGAGGTGGATTATGGTGGAGGGGGGAACCGCACACGGCTAAAGATCAAT